>NC_133650.1:98084994-98386108 GCF_009905375.1 Apium graveolens | reverse complement strand
GGCAAGTTGTTAAGAGACATGCATCTGAATCAGATATAACTTTATGTTAGGTCCCAATTTGTTTGTAGAAGGGGGGTTGAATGCAAACAATACCGTTTAATCGAATAAAATGCGGAATAAAATTGTGAAACAAAATTCAAGTTAAATAAAACTTTTATTAAACTTGAAAGGTGTTACAACTACGGTATCGGTTACAAGGGATTAATCTCAAATCAATTATTACAAATCTAGAATAAATTCGACATGAACTTTTTCTATTTTTGTAATTAAAAGATCAAATGCTAAATGCGATTTGAGATTAAGTTCTAGGGATTTTAATCCGCTAGATTGATACACAAGAACAAGATAAATATTTCTAGTTGATTGGATTTAACTTTACAATCTAGAAATTTAATCTTGAAGAAAAGCAGATGAAAAATAAAATGTTATGCTTTTGTTTTCTGCTCCTTTTTCTCTTGTGTGTTCTGTTTTATTGGATTCTGTTAGTTTATCAACAAAAGTCTTCTGCTGCTTTTATCAAACACCGAACTGAAAAATGTACTGGCATGACAATCTCTTTGGCCAGCAAGACTTTCGGTATGACAATATTTATAACTAGCAAGACAATCAAAATGAACTAGCAAGACTTTCGGTATGACTATTGATTGTCATACCGATTGTCATATTAGTTCAAATAAATTGTCTTGCTGAATTAATAACAGATTTTAATCTAAACAGAAATTCTAATAAGATAATTAAATGTATTGGCATGACTTTCGGTATGACTATCAATTGTCATACCGATTGTCATACTAGTTCAAATGAATTGTCTTGTTTTGAATTTAAGCAGATTTTAAACCAATTAAAATCTTGTAAATCCTCAATATTAATTCTAAATTAATTAATCAATTTAATTCAATTAATCAATAAATTAATCTTTGCAGATATAATTTATTTTCTTAATTAAATTATATGACTTAATTAATTAATAGAGAATTAATACTAACCCTGAGCAACATCTATTCTTCTGACAATCTTCTGAAAATCACTGAGACTTATGAATCAATTCCGCCACTTCAATGCTGACACTCGATGTACTGTCTGGTTCATGAGTGACTAACTTCCGTGACGTTTCTTCATGTCTTGACTTTGATACTCTGATTAAATCCTTGTAATAAATGATACCCTGACGAGATCTCTGTCACTTGATTAAATCCACGATCTTGATTTATATCACTGAGGCATGATCAAATTCTTGAACTTCTTCCAGTGAATCTTCAAGTCTGCAGGTTTCTTTATCCTTTGAAAGATGTTACTTTGTGAGATCTCTCTGATGATAGATCCACTATTTACTTATTACATTCTTATTTGAGTTGAGTTAAATCCTCGAATAAACGAATAGGCTATGACATATGCCTTTCAATCTCCCCCTATTTGCTTGTTAGACAATAACAACAAATACCTAGAGGATAACTCAACTAACAAATAAGAAAAAGATATAAACAGTAATGCAAAGTAAATAGCAGAAAAGTTCTGGATTATATTTAACATTTTCCAGATTCCAAATGAAATTTACAAGTGAATACAAGATAGATGTTCCTCTAGCCTGAACATATAACTACATTAGACTATCTTGATTCATAAAGCTCTAATCATATTACATTGAGTTTTGAGCTAATTGACTTCAGTTGTCTTCTCTTCTGACTTCACCTTCTTCTAAATCTTGAAGCAATTCCTTGTCAAAGACACGATCCTTTTCTGAAGTGAAGCTTGCTGGTCTGACTGGTTGAACTCCAACTGACTTCAGCTTATTCTTGATCTGATTGTACCTTTTAATATTCTTTTCACAATAAGCTTGAATCAAATCAGCAGCTTGAGTCTTCAACATGGATGAATATCCAGCAGTTCTTAAATGATGTTCCATCCAGACCAGATGCTTAGCTGAGTAGTCTTTAAGAGATTGTACATCTAGCTGACAGATTTGAAGACAATCAGACTTAAAGAATCTCACCTGATGAGGATTGTTGACCACTTGAGGACTAGCCCTGCTGGCAAACTCTTTAAGCCTTTCTCGAAGAACTTCATTCAATTCTGAGCTTCTTTTGACTTTGTTTAAAAGAACCCAAATCTCTGACAAAGAACGATTCTCAAATAGATGAAGTGACACCTTGAAAGATCCTTCACTCTGACAATATACAAAAATGCTCATCTCATTTAGGGATCTATCAAAAGCAGCTGTGATCCTTGAGACTTCAGTCTTGATAGCATTCATGTACATGTCATTGTTAGGATTTGAGATTTCCAGCTTGTCAAGAAGATGTAAGAACTGCCTATCATTGTTAGTGCTCAGCTGAGGCATATCAAGTACTCTCCTAGCTTCATCCCATTTTTCACCAATCTTCAGTCTGACATCTCTTCTCCTTTCTTGAGCCTTAATGTCATGAAGACGTTGCTTTTGAAGAGTTTCTGTTCTTTGAATGTCTTTCCTCATGTCAATGATCTGAGAGACCTTCTTGAGTTCAGCTTCTTTTCTTTTCATCTCTGACTGCTCCTTCTGAAATTCTTTCTCAAACAGAGGATCCACTTGAGCTTCTTCTTCCCATTCTCCAAAATCACTTTCCTCTTCAGCTTCAAATAACCCATCTTTATTTTCCTGAACTGGTTCAGTGGGAATGTCAAAAATATCAAAGTCATCATGTTCTCCACTGTAGTAGACATCATCAGCCTTTCCTTTGTCTCCAGCAGAGGTATCTTTTTCCTTCCCTTTGGCACTACTCCCTTTCTTCTCCCCCTTAGTTGAGGGATCCTCTTCAGACTTTCCTTTGGAACCTCCATCACCTCCAGAGCCTGATCCTCCACCAGACGGTCCTTCAAAATAAGTTCTTTGTTCTTCATTAGGGCAATGAGAATTCTTGATCATGAAATATAGGTGCTTCATCCCTTCATTGAGATGTTCCATGCCCGTCTCTATCTTTAGAAATCTTGAGGAGTCCAGTGAATGATTCATCTCAACGAGGTCTTCAAGAGAAGTCATTCTTGTATGTAGAGAGCAGAAGTTGGATATGTCATCAGCTGATAAAGTTGGAGTGTCCTGAATGGAATTGAGCTTTGGTATTACAGTGGTCTTGAGATCTGAGATGTCATTCCTTATGATTGCCAGCTGATTGTTGACAGAGGTGGAAGAAGAAGACCGTTCAACCACTTGTGCTTTGAATGCTTGAGCTTCAGCTTGGCTTTTAGCAAGTTCTTCTTTTAGAGCAGTAATTTGAGCTAACAGGTTTTGAGTATCTGTGTCTGTGTGTGCTCTCACCTGAATTTCACTCGTGTTTGGTTCACTCACCTCACGTGCTTGTGTTTCTCTCAATATAATTGCTCGTGAGGAGTCTTCCTGTTGCTGTTCTTCTGTACCTGCAGTAAAAATCACCCTAGCCTCTTTAAGAGAGGTCAGTGGTGGTGCAATGGGAATTCGCGAGTCCCGATCCTCAGTCAAACCTATCATTTCATGTGAAATAGATGTCTGAATTGCTTCAGGGATAGATTGACCGAGTTGCCCTCCACTTTCTCCAGATAAATCTGCGAGTGGAGAATCCAATGAGGGAGCCAGTGGTGTTTGATCTGGGAGGGGAGAAAATGACTCTATTAAGGATGGCGGAGAGTCAGATTTTCCCTCTGAAGCATGTGACTGCTCTTCTGCCGTAACTATGGCAGGCACTGTACCAGACTTTACGTGCACTCCTCGCTCTGTGTCCTGAGTATGATCTGGGGAAGTGTATGGTTCCATTGTGAGTAATGGAATTGTGCTTGACTCAGTACAAGATGCCATGACCCTATGGCGAATTTCAATTGATGCATCCTGTTGAGAGAATGCCTCTAGTAACTGTTCATTGGCCATTTCAAAGTCCATATCCTGTTGGGAGGACAAGGATGGGCTTTCAGATGCCTCAGAATATGTTCTTCTTTTCTTAGGAGGAGGCAGAGCTGAGGGTTCACTCAAATTTAACAATGTACTACTTCCTAGTAATCTTCTGGGTAACATTTTAGACAGTGGGGGAGAGGTTGAGATAGAATGTAACTCTGTGTTTGGCTCTATGACCTGGGATTGAAGCTGTGGTTCTACAACTTCATGGTCAGCCCTATCAACCACTGGGGGTCTTTCAACAGAAGTAGGAAGGGAGTGAGAGTGAGGAATTACTACCTGTAATGGAAGAGCATCTGATGTTGGAGGAGCCTGGGTGGCTTGAACCACTGGAGGTTGAGGTTGCTGTTCATGACCGGGAAGATTGAAAATAGGTAAAGGAATATAAGTGGCCATGAAAGCAGATACAAGTACTGGAACTTGCATGAATTTGAAGGTTGTGTCTTGGCGAGTGTAAATCTTTTTGCTAACTGGAGGGGGTTCGGTTACTGCAGAGTTAGCAAAAAGGGCTTTGTGTTCAGGTGTGAGAAGATGATCTGCTATAAGCATGAGAAAACGAGCATAGTAACATGATACCCTACGATTTGTAGAATGATCACGTAAAGCAGAAGTTAGACGTCTCAAGAGAATGGGAAAAAGTAGTTTGCCAAAATTGATCCTTTGATTGAAAACAACCGCAAGACCAATATACTACAGAGTGGAAGTGATGTTATGAAAATTGGATTTTGTGCAGTTGGCAAACACTTTGGAAAGTGTATCGAAGAAAATATCCCATTCAGACACCAAATTGGATTTAGAAAGTTTGGTTAAATTGATCACCCCCTGATAGTGAATAGCATGGAAAAAATTTGTGATATCATTTTCAGAGGGTAAATTACAGAAATTGTCTAGTGGAAAATTTAACGCACGATTGACGACTGTTTCATCAACTACATACTGTGTGTTTGCGACGGTGAATGAAAAAGATTTTGAATCATCGGCCACAGTAGAGGTTGTGCAAATCAGTCTAAGAAGATCGACATTTAAAATCACATTTGATTTTATAGCAGAGCTAACAATCGAATGGTCATTTAAAAATCTAATCCAAGGCTTAAATTTTTCAACATCACATTTTTCCGGATTAAAATAACCAACCTGATTATGCGCGACAATTTGGAAATTGAGAGCCATTTAAAATAATAATAAGACACACACTTTCAGAATTTTAAGAATAATATTAAGAAAATTCGAATTAATTAAATTAATTCAATAATTCGAATTAAATTAATTATAATCGAAAAATTTAGACAGGAATGTATCTCGTTAAAATCCTTAACTCACAAACCCAGATTAAACAAGCCACAAGACACAAATCAGAAATTAAAATAAAAATAAAAATGTTCAAAATCAACAAACACAAATTGAATTTGAAGGGGCAAACTGATTAAAAAAAACAGATTTTGATAATTTTGACAGCACTCCTGTATGTATATATATGTAAGTATATATCACAGGAGTGAAGATTCAGTTTGCTGAGTAAAAACTCGAGCAAGGAAAAAAGCAGTTCGTTTGTTTTAGTTCGAAGAGAGAGAAGAGAGAAAACTGTTCGACTTATGAAAAGAAATGAACTGTTGAAATGGTTTTAAAAAAAACAAACACACGCCTTTATATTACAGCTGGTATGACAATCCGGGATTGTCATACCGATTGTCATACCTGGCAAAAGAAAGAAAATAACCGAAAACAATAAGAATAAAACAAGTGATAATATATAACTGGTATGACAATCTGATAGTCATACCGATTGTCATACCAGTATAAAATAAAAGAAAATATATATATATATATTGTTTATAACTGGCAAGACAATTGATAGTCATATCGATTGTCTTGCCAGTATAAACTATACTGAAAAACACTAATATGACAATTATATATATCGAAATGACTTTCAGCAAGACAATTTCAATTGTCTTGCCGATTGTCATTCTGGAAATAAACCGATTTCATGAAAATAAGTATATATATATATATAAGTACTGAAATGACTTTCAGCAAGACAATTTCAATTGTCTTGCCGATTGTCATTTTAGTAGAAATACAATCAAATATGTACAGACTTATATAAATATATATATCTATGTACTGAAATTATATAACAAATTAGTAAAACTGAAATACAGACTTATAATATTTACAGAATTAAAGTAATTAAAATATTTCAGAGATAATAATATTTTCAGTCCAAAAATAGATTTCTTTTGAATTTTAACAAATTAAATTCATAGAAAAATATTTTTAGAGAAAATAAAATATTCTGAGACATTAAAATTAACACGTTGAGTAAATAAATAAGATAAGATAATAGAAATTACATAGAAATAAGCAAGAAATATGATAAAATGATAAAATAAATTTGCAAATGAATTTTTCATTTATGAAAAATTCATTTGTAAATTCATTCAAGAACAGATCCCAGATATTAACTAAATTAATCACTAAAACTATTCAACATGCCCAATTTACCAACTAATCTGGTAAATGTGGATTCATCAAGTGGTTTAGTGAAAATATCTGCTATTTGTTCTTCTGTTGGAACAAAGAATAGTTCAACAGTACCATTCATGACGTGCTCTCTAATAAAATGATACCTGATGTCAATGTGCTTTGTCCTCGAGTGCTGCACAGGGTTGTTGGTGATGGCTATTGCACTTGTATTGTCACATAAAATAGGAATTTTGTTCAATACAGAGCCATAGTCTCGTAGTTGGTTCCTAATCCACAAGATCTGAGCACAGCAGCTTCCAGCAGCAATATATTCAGCCTCGGCCGTTGAGTTGGAAACTGTTTGTTGTTTCTTGCTGTACCATGAGACTAGCCTGCTTCCTAGGAATTGACAACTTCCTGAGGTGCTTTTCCTATCAACAACACTTCCTGCATAATCTGAATCTGTATATCCAACAAGGTTAAAACCAGATTCTTTAGGGTACCAAATACCTAGATTTGGTGTTCCCTTAAGATATCTTAAGATTCGTTTAACAGCAACGAGATGAATATCTCTAGGATCCGCTTGGAACCTTGCACATAAACATGTAGCATACATAATATCTGGTCTACTTGCAGTAAGATAGAGTAACGAGCCAATCATACCTCTGTAGCTTGTGACATCTACCTTAATGGAGTTTTCACATGGTCCAAGCTTGACAGCTGTAGTTGATGGAGTCCTTGCTGATGCAGAATCCTCTAGATTGTACTTTTTGAGGAGTTCCTTGAGATACTTGGATTGACAAATAAATGTTCCATCTAACCTTTGATTTACTTGTAATCCAAGGAAGAACTTCAGCTCTCCCATCATGCTCATTTCAAACTTGCTGTGCATTAACTTAGCAAATCTCTTACAGAGATTATCATTAGTAGACCCAAATATTATATCATCCACATAGACTTGGACTAATATAGTATCATTCTTATGTTTTTTAGAAAAGAGAGTTTTGTCTATGACACCTCTAACAAAGCTATTTTCAATAAGAAATTCAGAGAGAGTGTCATACCATTTTCTTGGAGACTGTTTGAGACCATAGATTGCCTTGAAAAGAAAGTAGACAAAATGCAAATGATCTGGATCTTCAAAGCCAGGAGGTTGCTCTACATACACCTCTTCATCCAGCTTCCCATTCAGAAAGGCACTCTTGGCATCCATTTGATAAACTTTAAAGTTTGAAAATGCTGCGAATGCCAGAAATATCCTGATGGCCTCAAGTCTAGCCACTGGAGCATAGGTTTCATCATAATCAATGCCTTCAGCTTGAGAATACCCTTTAGCTACCAGTCTTGCCTTGTTTCTTGTAACCACACCATCTTCATCTAGTTTATTCCTGAATACCCACCTAGTACCAACAACTTTCTTGTGTACAGGCCTAGGTACCAGTTTCCAGACTTGTTGACTTTCAAACTGATTGAGTTCATCTTGCATAGCAATCACCCAATCTGGATCAGTCAGTGCTTCTTCAATTTTCTTAGGTTCCATCTCAGAAAGAAATCCTGAGAACATACACTCATTTTGAGTAGCACGTCTAGTTCTGACTCCAACATCTGGATCACCAATAATCAACTCAAAAGGGTGAGCTTTATTCCAGACGGTCTGTCTTGGAAGATTTGATCTTGATGATTCGCCTTGAAATTCATTGTGATGTTGTGTCCTACTAGATGATCCTTCAGCATCTCCCCCTGAGTTGTTGCCATGTTGACTTGAAGATTCTCCGTCAGTAGCAGTGGTATCTCCATTGTTGCCAAAGTTTCCATCACTATTACCTTGAGTATCATCATGATTAACAGGTTCATCACCAGCAACAACCTCAGGTTCTTGACCATGTTCTGATTCTGAATCTGACGTATCATCAAACTTCAGTTTCTCAGAAGGATCTTCAGTTTGGATACTAGGGAGTTTAGTGTCATCAAATGTAACATTGACACTTTCAGTTACTTTGTGTTGATCAATGATATACACTCTATATGATCTTCTTTCATATCCAACAAAAATACCCTCATATGCCTTTGCCTCGAACTTACCACGACGATCATCTCCATCCTTGAGCACGAAGCATCTGGCACCAAATACATGAAAGTATTTGATAGAAGGTTTCTGTTCATTCAAAATCTCATAAGGAGTTTTCATGAAGTCTTTGTTGATTAGAGTTCGATTCTGAGTATAACATGCAGTATTGACAGCTTCAGCCCAAAAGTACATTGGAAGACCTGATTCACTTAACATCGTTCTTGCAGCTTCAATCAATGTACGATTCTTCCTTTCTACCACTCCATTTTGCTGAGGGGTTCTAGGAGCTGAAAATTGTCTGGTAATCCCTTTGTCTGTACAGAATCCATTGAGAAGTGCATTCTTGAATTTTGTCCCATTATCTGACCTTATTGCTCTAACAGGGACGTTAGAATCTAACTCAATCATCTTGATATGATCAATCACAACTTGTGGTGTTTCATCCTTAGAGTGAAGAAATAAAACCCGCGTATACTTGGAATAGTCATCAACTATCACAAGACAGTAACACTTCTTTGACATTGAAAGGATATTAACTGGACCAAATAAATCCATGTGCAATAATTGCAGAACACCAGTTATGGAAGATGTGTCAGTGCCTTTGTGACTTGCTTTCTTTGACTTTCCTTTCTGGCAAGCCTCACATAGTCCTTCTGGAGAGAATTCCAGCTGAGGCAGACCTCTTACCAATTCTCTTTTGACAAGAGAATTCATTGTTTTGAAATTGAGATGAGAAAGTCTCTTGTGCCATAGCCAACTCTCATCTGACGATGCCTTTGCATAGAAACAATTGATTTCAAGATTGCTTCCAGAGTTCATGTCAGCTACGAACAGATTTCCTTTACGGATTCCCATTAAGGAGGGTTTTTCACTTTTCTTGTGCAGAATCTGACACTTCAGCTTGTCGAATAAAACATTGTAGCCGTTGTCACAGAACTGACTAATGCTAAGCAGATTGTGTTCAAGTCCTTGCACAACATATACATTTTCAATGATAACATTTCCAGCTAGCAAACAGCCATATCCCTCCGTTAAACCTTTGCTGTTATCTCCAAAGGTAACCACTGGGCCAGCTTTCTCAACCATATTTGATAGCAAGGCTCTATCTCCGGTCATATGTCTTGACGATCCGCTGTCAAGAATCCACACTACCGGTTGTACCTGTTTAATGCCCTCTTTTCTTGACGATGAGGTGCTTGCATCACTAGCCATGAGAGCAAGATTCCCAACTTCTTCATCTTCACTATCAGTATCATCCCGGCTTCTTCCCTTTGCCAGGTAAGCCCTTTCAGATTTACTCTTCTGATTAGAATCGTAAGAGTTCTTCCTAGCTTGTTTTGGCTTCCTGCATTCTGTGGCAAAGTGTCCCAACTCATTACAGTTGAAGCATCGAATGGTGCTTCGATCAACCATCCCTGTTTTATACCCACCACTGCTGGTGTTAGAGGATGAAGATCCACCTTTCTGGAATCTGTTGTAGTTGGACTTGTACTTGAACTTGGGATTCCTTTTGAATCTGACATTTGAGAATCTCTTGACAATCAGGGCCATTGACTCATCCTCCAATTGCTCCAGTTCTTCCAAGGAATAATAATCATCTCCTGATTGATTTGTAGTAGGAGAATCAAATTCTGCTACTCTCACATTATCTTCAACCTTGGAAGACTGTACCATTCTTTCTGACTGTTGAGATTGTTGTTGATATTGTGGTTGTTGTTGTTGTTCATCAGCTACTAGAGCAGTAGACGTGCTGACCACTCTTCCTTTCCCGTAAACTTCCTTCTGCTGAATCTGCTCCAACTCATAAGTCTTTAACACACCATAGAGCCTTTCCAAAGAAATCTCACTCAGATCTCTTGCTTCTCTTATGGCAGTGATTCTATGTTCGAGATGAGTTGGCAGTGTTAAAAGGAACTTTTTGTTGACCTCCCTGATGGAATAGTATTTACCATTAATGTTCAGGTTATTGATCAATGCATTGTACCTCTCAAACACTTCAGTGATACCTTCCCCTGGATTGGATTTAAAGTATTCATACTCAGAGGTTAGGATTTCTAGTTTGTTCTCCCTAACTTCCTCTGTGCCTTCATTAATAATCTCAATAGTTTCCCAGATATGTTTGGAATCTTTACAATTCATCACATGTCTATTCATCAGGGGATTAAGGGAATCTACTAAGATTAATTGAAGGCTAGCATCCAGGGAAGCTTCTTCTATTTCAGCAGGAGAGAAGTCCTCAGGATCCTTCACATAAGTTCTCGCTTTGGTGATCACCACATCATTTTCTATTATCTCTGGTTCAATAACCATAGGAATTTTTGGACCCTTCTTCAACACTTGCAAATATTTGGGATTAGCAACCTGTAAAAACAGTAGCATCTTCTTCTTCCACATAACATAATTTTCTTTATCGAAAAGTGGAATTTTAACGGTTCCAACTTTTTGTGTAGTCATTATGAATTTTTTGAGTGAATAAAAAATTCAAGAAGTGAAAGAAACACAAAAGTCTAGGATCTAGATTTGTACGTTAATCAGAAGGCTCTGATACCAATTGTTAGGTCCCAATTTGTTTGTAGAAGGGGGGTTGAATGCAAACAATACCGTTTAATCGAATAAAATGCGGAATAAAATTGTGAAACAAAATTCAAGTTAAATAAAACTTTTATTAAACTTGAAAGGTGTTACAACTACGGTATCGGTTACAAGGGATTAATCTCAAATCAATTATTACAAATCTAGAATAAATTCGACATGAACTTTTTCTATTTTTGTAATTAAAAGATCAAATGCTAAATGCGATTTGAGATTAAGTTCTAGGGATTTTAATCCGCTAGATTGATACACAAGAATAAGATAAATATTTCTAGTTGATTGGATTTAACTTTACAATCTAGAAATTTAATCTTGAAGAAAAGCAGATGAAAAATAAAATGTTATGCTTTTGTTTTCTGCTCCTTTTTCTCTTGTGTGTTCTGTTTTATTGGATTCTGTTAGTTTATCAACAAAAGTCTTCTGCTGCTTTTATCAAACACCGAACTGAAAAATGTACTGGCATGACAATCTCTTTGGCCAGCAAGACTTTCGGTATGACAATATTTACAACTAGCAAGACAATCAAAATGAACTAGCAAGACTTTCGGTATGACTATTGATTGTCATACCGATTGTCATATTAGTTCAAATAAATTGTCTTGCTGAATTAATAACAGATTTTAATCTAAACAGAAATTCTAATAAGACAATTAAATGTATTGGCATGACTTTCGGTATGACTATCAATTGTCATACCGATTGTCATACTAGTTCAAATGAATTGTCTTGTTTTGAATTTAAGCAGATTTTAAACCAATTAAAATCTTGTAAATCCTCAATATTAATTCTAAATTAATTAATCAATTTAATTCAATTAATCAATAAATTAATCTTTGCAGATATAATTTATTTTCTTAATTAAATTATATGACTTAATTAATTAATAGAGAATTAATACTAACCCTGAGCAGCATCCATTCTTCTGACAATCTTCTGAAAATCACTGAGACTTATGAATCAATTCCGCCACTTCAATGCTGACACTCGATGTACTGTCTGGTTCATGAGTGACTAACTTCCGTGACGTTTCTTCATGTCTTGACTTTGATACTCTGATTAAATCCTTGTAATAAATGATACCCTGACGAGATCTCTGTCACTTGATTAAATCCACGATCTTGATTTATATCACTGAGGCATGATCAAATTCTTGAACTTCTTCCAGTGAATCTTCAAGTCTGCAGGTTTCTTTATCCTTTGACAGATGTTACTTTGTGAGATCTCTCTGATGATAGATCCACTATTTACTTATTACATTCTTATTTGAGTTGAGTTAAATCCTCGAATAAACGAATAGGCTATGACATATGCCTTTCACTTTGTGCTATTAATATGCCAATAAAAATACAAGGTCTTGGAGATGGTAAAACTGCAGACTTGACCTATTAGGAGAGTGCATCCTGAATGATTTTTGGTGTTTCTAAATCTATGAATCTAAGAGTGCGATTGGGAGATTAATTGTCCGGTGAAAAGAATAAGAAGGTCCTGACACACCAGATGAAGGAAATCAAATTTCGAGTTCAGTCTAACTCGAGTTTCTTGCTAAAGCAATTGCAATAGAAGACCGTTTTAACCCATGCCCTGTACTTTTTGTTGGAAGAGAATTTTATATGGCTAAAAGGAAATCAAGGCCATAAATGTTGTTTACTCACATCGAGTATTATTTTTATGTTGGCTGGATGTTTGATAGTTTCATTTGCTACTGCAGAGAAGCATTTTGCATCACAACATGTACTGTTGGAGGGACTGCCATTAATTGGAGTTGCATTTTGAAATTTAACATTATGATCCTCCTGAGAATGATCTTTTTCAATAGAAATAGTGAATCCAAACTCATGAACATTATAACATTTTTTTTCTTTGCTTACTTTCAAGGACAAGGTACCCAGAAAAGGAGAAGTTAACATCAAGTTTAGCAAATTCGCTAAACTCATGAACCGTCTGCGCGAAACCCAGGCACGAATGTAGTATCACATCAGCATAGAATGGCCGGCAAGATTTCATTACTGCAAGAAGATTTGTAAATGTACACACACAATAAACAGATGTCGGTCTTTTTAACTCTGAAGCAAGTTAAAAAAATCTTCTTTTTACACGTACATTTGTCCAATCCAATTTTACTCTTGCTGCACAGGGATTAGCCTAAAAAAATTCCTCAAATTACTGACCATTTGGGAGTCCTCTCAGCAACATAAAGATGATGAATCCCAAAAAAGGGAAGTATAGAAGGATAGTTCCTCTGAATTTTGCAATATGACAACTAAGATTGGTGATGATGGATTGTCAACATGTATGATTTTTTCAGAGATATTGCATGATAATAATGACACGATCCCATATTTATCTTCAAGTGATATAAATTTACTGAGACATTTTCAGTATCAAGTAAATGGTAATAAAATTATTATTATTATTTTATTTTATTTTGCTAAATAAAATTATTATTATTTGTATGAAATAGATCACAACTTTAAAATAATTATTGTTGTCCGTTAAAATTAAGATGCGGAGCTTAACTATAAAAATTTGATGGTTTTACTTTTTTCGGCAAAGTTTATTTGATTTTGATATATCGTACTATTTAATGCTTTCTTCATGGTTTATGATGTGCTTCATTGTACAAAAATCATGAGTTGTTTTTCCTTTATCAACGTTGTCAGGCATTTTCTATATATGTTTCTATGGTCAACTACTGTCAGACAATTATTATGTGCTATCTGAGTAATCTTTTACTGCAATGCGACATTGGGAGGCTCTATCCACTACACTGAAGACAAATGTGACACACTTGGACCATTGCAACTCTGGTGATGATTCAGGTGTGTAAATTAATTAAATTTTCAATGGAATCACAATAACAACAAAATATTTTAAGAACGATTTACATATGAACTACAAACCAATAATTGCAGAAAAGTTGTATTAAAAAATTAAATTGAAAAATATAAACCAAATATAACCCTATCATTAACAAATATTTTACCAATTAATATTTAGATGCTACGTTCATGTATATTTTTTATGTTTACTATTTATTGGTGTATAATTTTAATAATTATTTATTTTATTTTCTGAATAAAATGAAAATGTACATTCAGTTTTTAAAATAAGATAAGGTGGAGGTTTTTAAATGTTATCATTTAAATTGGTGATGATGGATTGTCAACATGTACGATTTTTTCAGAGGTATTGCATGATAATAATGACACGATCCTATATTTATCTTCAAGTCATATAAATTTACTGAGACATTTTCAGTATCAAGTGAATGGTAATAAAATTATTATTATTTGTATGAAACAGATCACTGTTGAATTTTAATCGCAGCGGAGGCATGGTAAAACACTTTTACACATATAAAATCCAAATAAAAGCATATAAATCGTGATTAAAACATAGGGATCGATTACTAACCTTTAATATGCGATCCTAAAGCAACGATCGGAGATCTTTAGCAGCTGCTCCTCAAACGTGAAGTACTCCACCGATATCCACCAAGAGTGCGACGTTAAGGAGGGGGAGGAGGTGGAGAGAATTAGGTTTTTCTAAAAATTGGGGTCGGAATAAAAATTTTCTGCTGAAATTTTCCCATAAAATATTATTATTATTATTAACCCATTTATTATTCTTATTAATAATTAAAATACCTTTTAATTATTAATCCTTTTTCTAAACACTTTAGAAATAATTCTCTCTCTTGATTTAATTTTCAAAAATTAAATCCTTTAATTAATAATATTAAGAACTTTTTTTAATTAATTTATAATCAATTAAATCTCATTTAATCAATTATTAAATTTTCCAATTAATTATTTATTTCATAAATAAATAATTATTAGCCATTATTAATTAATTCCTCCACCATTAAATCATTCTCTTTTTATGGTGTGACCCTGTAGGTTCAATATTAAGCCGGTAGTAGAAATAAATAATAATAAAACTATTTTATCATTATTTATATAAATTCTCTAATTTATTAAATATGATTAATTAATTAATCACATTTATTCTACATCGTGAGGGATACTTCTCAGCATATCACGACTATCCGGATAATACGAATTCACTGCTTAGAATACCAAGAACCTATTCAGTGAATAGTTACCGTACAATAAACTCCTTCTACCCTACAATGTCCCGACTAAATACAAGGTATGGATCTTGTGTCAAGCCTATCTAATTTAATCACTTGCTCACCGTTTACTATGCTTAGTTCTATGCAAATTAGAAACTCCTTTCTAATTTCATTCACTCTGGCCAGTGATTCCTGAACTAGCATAAGTGGATCAGCCTTGAACATTCGCTTCCTTCACTGGAAGGGGTAGATCCTTTATTGATCATACACTATCTTCGTGTACAAATTCCTATACCCAGTAGAGCCCTAATAATTGTCCCTGGAGAATAAGAACTAAACCAAAGCATAGTTCAGTGTACACAAGATGACTATGATGACCTCAAGTCTAAGGATACTTGTACAACTATCACTATGTGAACAACTGCTGACACGTGAGTGAACTCCATCAGTTGTTCAGCTGGGCGAGTCATGTTCAGTGAACTTATTCTATAATAAGCACCTACATACCACCTATAGTGTTATAACACAAATGTCTATGAGAATAGACATCCTTCATAATGAAGCAAGCATAGTATGTACCGATCTCTGCGGATTATTAATTACCAGTTAGTAATCCTACGACCAGGAACTATTTAAGTTTAGAGTTATCATCTTTTAGGTCTCACTATTATGATCTCATTATAATCCATAAAAAGCTTTACTCTGAACTATGGTATATCTTATTTAAACACTTAAATAGATAAAGCCCGTAATAAAAACAAAACAAGTCTTTTATTAATATCAATGAAATCAAAACAGATTACACATGAAGTTATTCCTAAATCCTAATACATGATTGGACTTAGGACATATTCCTTTCAATCTCCCACTTGTACTAAAGCCAATCACTCTGGTATCTAATACCCATCTAGTCTTTATGACAATCAAAGTGACTTTCAGAAAGTAGCTTTGTGAGTGGGTCTGCTATGTTGTTATGTGTGTCAACTCTATTTCAATACAATACAAGAAATGTTACTGCGCTCCCACTAACCCTTTTGTAGACGCATGGTTCATCTACGTTTTTGATAAAATCAAACTCTTTGATTGTCTTATCAAAATGAATGTTCCATCTTTCGAGAAGCTTGCTTTAAACCACATATGGTTCGCAGCAGCCTACACACTAGGTTTTCATTTCTCTTGGAAAGAAAACCATCTGGCTAATTTCCAGATCTCATAGTCGTAGTAAGCAGCAATCGCAAGCACATAAAATTAATCCATAATATAACTTGTAAAAATCATAATTAATTCATACAAGCACATAAAATTCTGAAATTTTTACCACAGATCTATATGCATACAACCTAAGCTCTGATACCATTGTTGGATTTTAATCACAGTGGAGGCATGGTAAAACACTTTTACACATATAAAATCCAAATAAAAGCATATAAATCGTGATTAAAACATAGGGATCGATTACTAACCTTTAAAATGCGATCCTAAAGCAACGATCGGAGATCCTTAGCAGTTGCTCCTCAAACGTGAAGCACTCCACCGATATCCACCAAGAGCGCGACGTTAAGGAGGAGGAGGAGGTGGAGAGAATTAGGTTTTTCTAAAAATTGGGGTCGGAATAAAAATAGGGTTTATAATAGTATATTTATAGGCAAAATTTTCAGCTGAAATTTTCCCATAAAATATTATTATTATTAACCCATTTATTATTCTTATTAATAATTAAAACACCTTTTAATTATTAATCCTTTTTCTAAACACTTTAGAAATAATTCTCTCTCTTGATTTAATTTCCAAAAATTAAATCCTTTAATTAATAATATTAAGAACTTTTCTTAATTAATTTATAATCAATTAAATCTCATTTAATCAATTATTAAATTTGCCAATTAATTATTTATTTCATAAATAAATAATTATTAGCCATTATTAATTAATTCCTCCACCATTAAATCATTCTCTTTTTATGGTGTGACCCTGTAGGTTCAATATTAAGCCGGTAGTAGAAATAAATAATAATAAAACTATTTTATCATTATTTATATAAATTCTCTAATTTATTAAATATGATTAATTAATTAATCACATTTTTCTACATCGTGAGGGATACTTCTCAGCATATCGCGACTATCCGGATAATACGAATTCACTCCTTAGAATACCAAGAACCTATTCAGTGAATAGTTACCGTACAATAAACTCCTTCTACCCTACAATGTCCTGATTAAATACAAGGCATGGATCTTGTGTCAAGCCTATCTAATTTAATCACTTGCTCACCATTTACTATGCTTAGTTCTATGCAAATTAGAAACTCCTTTCTAATTTCATTCACTCTGGCCAGAGATTCCTGAACTAGCATAAGTGGATCAGCCTTGAACATTCGCTTCCTTCACTGGAAGGGGTAGATCCTTTATTGATCATACACTATCTTCGTGTACAGATTCCTATACCCAGTAGAGCCCTAATAATTGTCCCTGGAGACTAAGAACTAAACCAAAGCATAGTTCAGTGTACACAAGATGACTATGATGACCTCAAGTCTAAAGATACTTGTACAACTATCACTATGTGAACAACTGCTGACACGTGAGTGAACTCCATCAGTTGTTCAGCTGGGCGAGTCATGTTTAGTGAACTTATTTTATAATAAGCACCTACATACTACCTATAGTGTCACCACACAAATGTCTATGAGAACAGACATCCTTCATAATGAAGCAAGCATAGTATGTACCGATCTCTGCGGATTATTAATTACCAGTTAGTAATCCTACGACCATGAACTATTTAAGTTTAGAGTTATCATCTTTTAGGTCTCACTATTATGATCTCATCATAATCCATAAAAAGCTTTACTCTAAATTATGGTATATCTTATTTAAACACTTAAATAGATAAAGCCCGTAATAAAAACAAAACAAGTCTTTTATTAATATCAATGAAATCAAAACAGATTACACAGGAAGTTATTCCTAAATCCTAATACATGATTGGACTTAGGACATATTCCTTTCAATCACAACATCAAAATAATTATTGTTGTCCGTTAAAATTAAGATACAGATCTTAACTATAAAAATTTGATGGTTTTACTCTTTTCTGCAAAGTTTATTTAATTTTGATGTATCGTGCTATTTAATGCTTTCTTCATGGTTTATGATGTGCTTCATTGTGCAAAAATCATGAGTTGTTTTTCCTTTGTCAATATTGTCAGGCATTTTCTATATATATTTATATGGTCAACTACTGTCAGACGATTATTATGTGCTATCTGAGTAATCTTTTACTGCAATGCAACATTGGGAGGCTCTATCCACTACACTGAAGATAAATATGGCACACTTGGACCATTGCAACTCTGATGATGATTCAGGTTTGTAAATTGATTTCCATTCCCAACTTCTAACGACACTGTCCTATTTTTATTTATTAATTATGAAGATAAATGTGAATTTATATGTTAGAATGTTGTGTTTGTTGCATATAAAATTCCATGTCCCGCAAAAGGAAATGCGGTGTGAAGCAATTATGATTTTGTATAATATTTGATAGTAATTCAGCTCATAATTTTATAAAAGATATAACTCCTCCAGGTGTGGTTATTCTTCAGGCTCAAGGCTATCATTCTTTCAATGGAGGTGTGACTCCTGAAGCTACATCTTCAGCATGATTCCAGGACTCTACTGTGGGCATTTTTCATGTTATCTACTTTTGGTTGCATTGATACTGCTTTCCTTTTGTTTTTCGATTACTTTTTATTTATCTATTTAGCTTTGTTTGTTTTTCTCTCGATATCAAGCATTACATGTGTCATAACAAAATAGCTGAAATTTTATTTTACTGTGATTTCAGTACATGTCATCGAAAATAAGGGAATTTTTTTAAAATGGTCCAAGGGTTATATGTATTTTATTTGTAGATAGTGTCATATAGAAGGTAACTCTATATTAGGTTGCAACTTTTGGTGGCACTACAACATATGAGGTTTGTATATATCTACGAAATGGAATTCATAATATGCTGTTATTTTGTGAATCTTGGTTTTTCTAATAGCGGGTTTATGTATAACAATGTATGAATTTTCAATTAAGTTCTTCTCATAGTCGCATCTCATGTCTAGGTGTCAGGCTTCTCTTATAACTATGCACTATATATATCTACACACTATAAAAATTTGTATGTAAACCAAATTTTTAGTCTCTTACCTGTCTCGACCATTGTTTCGTGCACCACAGATAAGGAATTTTCAGATTTTAATTCCCTTGCAACATGCTCTTAAAGCACTCTTCATACTTTCACCATTGGAACAAGGAAAACTGAGATAAGCCACAATATTAATAAAAACACTGTATTTTAATTTTAATAGGCACCCTCATCTTTTATTTTTTGTAAATAATAACTCAACCCTCTATAATTAAACTTACATCATTTTTTTGACTTAAGATTACCTTTTTTTAAAATTAATACTAATATCACAATTGGCTTTTACTGCAAACTACTTTTTCTACTGTTTAATGCTACTGGGCTGCTTTTACTGCTACTATTTTTTCCATATTCAAGCTGGGATTCTTTGCAAAAAGAGCACTCTACTCTTTTAGATTTCCCCTAGACCCTGCTCTTCAATTGATATATAGGTGTATGTGTGGTTTGCTTTAAAATTGACTTATGTGTTTCTGATTCTATTGCTAGATTATTTTACAGTAAATATCACTATCAACTAAACTGGGTCTTGGAAGGATAATACCTCCTGCAAGATAACTATTCAAGTATACGATCAACTAAAATATTAGGATCAACTAAACTGAGTCACTTCAACACCAACAACTGTATGATATTTTTTAAACCTTAGGCAGTAAATTATTCCTTTTTTAGATGCAAAATAGTTTATTTTGTTTTATCGTACATGTCTTTTAAATGAGTTAAGATGTATCTAAAAGTGAAGTACTTAAAAACACGTAGAGGCATCAGACATCCTATAAATCCAACTATAATTGCCATATTTTATAATTTAAACGAAGTACTTCAGTGGAGGATCGAAAGACATCAAAAAGAGATAGTAATTCTCTAATAGGTAAAATTTTAATTTGGATGAGTTTTTTTCATCATTATAATATTTCAACCGTCATTAAAGATATATATATATGTGATTATAAAAATATACAATAAAGTGAGGTTCATACTGGACGATTTCGAAGTTATGTATTTGTTTGTATAAATAGGTGATGATTTGGTTTGGTTCGCGTAGCGCGAGACTAATAAGAGATTTATCATAGGTTTGTAAAAATGTGATAAGTGTTGTAATAGAATTGAGTAAGGGTTATAGTGAAGGCTGAGTAGATAGCAATGAACCCTGTCAGCTTCTTGATGGTAATTAGGCATGTAAAATAAAGTTTAGCAGTGCTAGAATAACATTGAGCTTATATCTATTGAGAAAACTATGTTTGCTGGGAAGTTGACTTTGATCAATTTGAAGTCGCAATTGTATGTATATTGTTGGGTTTGTTCTTACTATATCTTCCTTCAAATATCTAATCAGTACTTTGTTAGATATATTTGATAATGTCATGTCTAATATGATTTATGTTTAGTTTTCAGATCTTACTTAAACAGGACAAATCAGTACTTAACTGAAATCAGCACTTATACTGAAGTCAGAACTTAAGTCATCAATACTTAAGGTTCAGGAGATATTTATCAGAAGATAATATCAGGACTTAAAGGAAACGTTCAGATAAGGAAGGCAGCTGATTGAAAGGAAAAGAAGATCAAGACAAACGTAAGAAGAGATATGCATGAAGAAGAAATTCTATGAAGAATAGAATACTTGGAAGAAAAGATATCTGATTGATATATTTTAGGAAGCAGAATTATATTCCATATCAATTAGCGATTATCTTGTAACAGTGTAGTAGATATACACAGACATAGGGTTTACACTATAAGTGTTATCATTATCGAGAAGATTATTCATTGTAACCCTAGCAGCTCTCGTGATATTTGTTCATCACTGAGAGAGGACAGTTCCATATTGTAACAGAGTTTATTGTTTTGAATAAAGTTTGTTTTCTGTTACTTGAGTTATTAAAGTTCGATTTGATTGTGCTATACACTGTATTCACCCCCCTCTACAGTGTGTGTGACCTAACAAGTGGTATCAGAGCCTATCTGTTAACACACAAACAGTTTAAGATCCAAAAACAATCATGTCTGAAGTAGAAACTCCAACTAAGCCCACCAAAACTGAAGAACCTCCAAAGACACAAATCCAAAGCCGATATGAGATAATTAGAGTTCCCATATTGAGACCATCTGAATATCCCATATGGAAGGTGAGGATGACCATGTTTCTGGAAGCTACAGATCCAGAATATCTTGATAGAATCAAGGAAGGGCCTCACAAACCAACCAAGCTCGCTGTTGTAGTTGCAGGTGAAGCAGCACAGTCTGTACCAAAGGAGAAGAGTGATTACACTGCTGAAGACATCGCCTCAATTGCTAAGGATGTGAAGGTACGACACTTACTGCATAGTGCCGTTGATAATGTAATGTCAAACAGGGTAATAAACTGCAAGACTGCAAAGGAGATATGGGATGCCTTGGAAACAAGATGTCAGGGAACTGATACGATTAATAAGAACAGGAAGACAATACTCACTCAAGAGTATGAACACTTTGACTCAAAGGCTAATGAGTCATTGACTGATTTATATGATTGATTTGTCAAACTCTTGAATGATTTGTCACTAGTTGAAAAGGAGTATGATCTTGAAGATTCAAACCTTAAATTCCTGTTGGCTCTTCCTGAAAGCTGGGATTTGAAGGCAACAACAATAAGAGACAACTATAATCTTGATGAAACAACTCTTGATGAAATTTATGGGATGCTCAAGACTCATGAACTTGAGATGGAACAAAGAAGCAAGAGGAAAGGAGGAAAGTCAAGGACAGTTGCTCTTAAGGCTGAAGAAGAATCCCCTAAGGCAGCCACCTCAAGGAAAGGCAAGGGTAAAGCGCTCTTCACAAAGTCTGATACTGAGTCATCAAGTTCTGATAGTGATGATGACTCAGAATCTGAAAGCTTGCCTGAGACGGATGCTGATGAAGAGATGATGAAGCTGTGTGCTCTTATGGTGAAAGGAATCACGAAGATTGCATACAGAAAGTTCAGGAAGGGAAAGAAGTTTTCCAGGAAAGGTGCAAGTTCTGATATGAAGAATTTCAGAAAATCTGAGGGCAAAGGAGGAAAGTCTGACAGAGGAGATTATACAAATGTCAAATGCTACAACTGTGGTGAGAAAGGCCACATATCTCCTAATTGCAAGAAAGTGAAGAGTAACAAAGGCAAGGATCTTGTCACAAAGAACAAAAGCTAGACAGACACCTCAGATTCTGAAAGTGAGGAGAATTATGCCTTGATGGAAAATGCTGATATGGCAAGTGCTGAAAACAGTTCTGAAGCTGCTGAGTTAAAGGTACCTCAAACTACTTATGCCTTTCATACTGATGATATTAATGAGTTGAGAAGATATCTTAAAACCATATTCATTAGCTATAGAGATCAAACTTTATCATGTGAAAGATTAACTTCTGAAAATCTTGCTTGCAAAAAGAGAAATGATTATTTAGAAAAAGAGTTAGTCATGTTCCATCAAACTCAGAAAGATAGAGATGATGCTTTCTATGTTAGGGATGAAGTGCTTAAAATGAATGAATCTCTAAAAGCTGAGTTAGAAAAGGAAAGAGAGATTATCAGGACTTGGACTGACTCTGGCAGAATAACTCAGAATTTGTTAAGTAGTGAAAACTGGAAAGAGGGCTTAGGTTATGGAGATGATAAGAATGATAAAGGAACTGTAGATATTAAGCCTATAGTTGTTAAACAAAAGCCAAAGTTAAAACCTGTTAAGTTTGTAGCTGTAAAATCTGATACTGAGAAATCAGAAGTTAAAAAGGAATTAACTTCTGACAAACTAAAACAGGAAAACACAACTGAAGTAAACGTAGGCTTATTGACAAAGAAGCAGCTTAAGCATAAGCTGAAAGATGTTAAGAATGCAAACAAGGTAAAATCACCTAGGAAAAATAGGAATGGAAAGGAAGGTGTGAATAAAAGCAATGATTATAAACCTGTTCCTGATGATCCTAGGAAAACGTGTCATAACTGTGGAAGTTCTAACCATCTGGCTTCTTTTTGCAGGAAGAATAAGAACATAAACTCCTTACCTTCAAAGTCAGGAGTTAAGAGTCAGTTTGTTAGATATAAGCCATAAAATCCTTGTTTTCATTGTGGTAGTTTATGGCATTCCATTTATACTTGTAAGGAATATTATAGTTTGTACTATGATTATTATCAAATAAAACCTTCTTTAAAGAAAGTTACCATTGTTCCTTCTAGTGTAAGTTCTGATTCAAAGTCTGATAGTGTAAATTCTGATAAGAAAATTGTTAACATAAACTCTGATGCTAAATCCGCTGCATATGTTAACAGACTTAATAAGGCCGAAGGATCCAAGCATGTCTGGGTCCTTAAAACTAATCATTAGTGGTCTTTGTGATTGCAGGGCAACAGGAAAAACATCCTAGTTCTGGACAGTGGATGTTCAGGACATATGACTGGAAATAAAGCCCTGCTATCAAACTTTGTGGAGAAGGCTGGCCCAAGTGTTTCTTATGGAGATGGTAACATTGGAAAAACATTGGGATATGGCAATATCAATCTTGGGAATGTCATCATTAAATAAGTAGCTCTGGTCTCAGGACTTAAACACAATCTGCTGAGTGTTAGTCAAATCTGTGACAGAGGTTATCATGTGGATTTCTTTGAAGAACACTGTGAAGTGATTAGTAAATCTACAGGCAAAGCTGTTCTGAAAGGATACATGCATGGTAACATCTATGAAGCCAAGCTTTCAACAAGTACTGATGGTTCTGCAATCTGTCTGATGAGTGGAACATCAATTGAAGAAAGCTGGAATTGGCACAAGAAACTCTCTCATTTAAATTTCAACAATATAAATGAACTAGTCAAGAAAGATCTTGTGAGAGGACTGCCAAAGTCAGTATTTGCTCCTGATGGCCTTTTTGATTCTTGTCAGAAGGCTAAACAAAGGAAATTCTCATTCAAGAGCAAGACTGAATCATCAATTCTTGAGCCTTATCACCTACTGCATGTTGATCTATTTGGTCCAGTAAATGTCATGTCTATTGCAAAGAAGAAATATGCTATGGTCATAGTGGATGAGTTCACCAGATACACATGGGTGTATTTCTTGCACACAAAAAGTGAAACTGCAAAGTCGTATCTCTTTGGTTAATAAGATCCAAAAGGTTTATCGATCCCAGGGGGTGCAGATCCATAATAGACATATAGAAATTATTGTACGTCAAATAACATCAAAAGTGTTGGTTTCAGAAGATGGGATGTCAAATGTTTTCTAACCCGGAGAATTAATTGGATTGTTACGGGCGGAACGAATGGGGCGTGCATCTATCTTGATTGATCATGTCAGGCAACTGGATAAATTGGTCAAAGATTCTGTGAAGATAATAAGAAGTGATAATGGTTCTGAGTTCAAGAATTTGATAATGGAAGAGTTCTGTAAAAACCATGGAATCAAGCAGGAATTTTCTGCTCCTGGGACTCTACAGCAAAATGGAGTTGTTGAAAGAAAGAATAGAACTCTCATTGAAGCTGCACGTACAATGCTTGATGAAGCAAAGCTTCCAACCTATTTTTGGGCTGAAGCGGTGCAGACTGCTTGTTTTACTCAGAACGCAACACTCATTAACAAGCAAGGAAAGACACCATATGAGATGGTGAAGAAAAAGAAGCCAAATCTGAAGTATTTTCACGTATTTGGATGCAAGTGTTTTGTTCTTAAGACTCATTCTGAACAGCTATCCAAATTTGATCTAAAAGCTGATGAAGGAATCTTTGTTGGATATCCACTTTCCACAAAAGCCTTCAGAGTCTATAACTTGAGAACAAGAGTGGTCATGGAATCTATCAATGTCTCTTTTGTTGATAAGAAGATTAATAGACTTGAAGATTTCAAAGATCATGATCAGCTGAGATTTGAAAATGAAGACTTAAATTCTAATACTGAAAATCCTGACAGTCTAAATTCTGATACTGCAATCTCTGATGGATTAAACTCTGATGTTATTGAAACTGTGGTGACTACGCCAAAGGAAGATGCACCTATGCAGGGGGAGCATACTCAAGATACAACCACATCTCAAGAAGCATCAGAACATACATCTGGCTCTTCAAGATCTGATTCGTCAAGCTCTGATAAGCCAAGTGATAAGTGGCATTTTATACCACTTAGAACATCTTAAAATGGCTTAAATTGGTGCCTTAAAATCAAGTATTTTGTGTATTTGATGCGTTTTTCTAGTGTTTATGCATTTCAGGGTATTAGTTGCATTTCAGAGGAGTAATCATCAAGAATAAGCCTTGGCATGTGTTCACCATTGCAAGAGGAAAGAAATGGGCAGATTACGGTGAAGAAACGGAGCAAACTCAGGAATTTTCCAGAAGGGTCCTGAGCGCCCGCTCAGCAATGCTGAGCAGCCGCGCAGAAAGCTGAGCGCCCGCTCAGCTATGCTGAGCGGCCGCGCAGGGTCGGGAAATTAAATAATTATTTTTAGGACTTCTACTTCTGTTTGGCTTCCACTTCTATGTAATCTGAGTTTTATGGAACTATTATATAAGTAGATTTGGAGACGTTTTCACGAGAGAGGATCGTGGTTTTATGCAAGGAGCGAAGGAGATAAGGAAGAAGACCGTTTTAGCACACAGCAACGAAGAGGAAGCATATTTTCTCGTGATTCTTGTTTCATTGTAACGTTGGATGTAGTTTTCTTATTTTAAACCTATTTACTCTTGTGACGTACTCTGATTTAATATAGTTAGTTTAGTTATTATTTTCTTGTGTTTGTTTATCATGATGTCATATGAACCCATGATGACGATAAGTGCTATTATGGGCTAATCGTGATCATGGGGTTGCAACGGATTTACTATGGAATTCTTTAGTTAATTGTTTAATACTTTAGTGTGTGATGACTGTATGATATCTAGTATTGATGATGCGTATTCGTCTTATGTGCGTCGCGAACATATAAGATAGGGTGTTAATCTCTTGTGAAGCGACAGTGGATCTTGAGATTTAGAACTTGCCATGCTAGCATAGGTTCATGTACGGTGTGCATGATTAGTGGGTAACTCTAACAGTTTTATTTGCCCTGTGTAATCAAAAGGGATAACTTGTGCTTAAATCGTTGTGTTGTCAATTTCTGTAGACATATAGGAACTCAACATAATTGATGACTATTCAACTTCTATCTTAATTGTGGATGTTTGGTAGAATGGTATTAGTACAATGAAAGTTGGCTTTATTAGTTTCGTGTTATTCGATTAATATCATCACTGTCACATGCTAAAGGTAATAACAATAGCTATTGAAGGAAGTAGTAATGAAGTTGTGATCTCATGAGTGTTTTAATATTGTTAATTTGAAGTGTTAATTAAGTGATTAATTAAGTTGTTAATTATAGTTAATGTTTAGTCAACAATTCTAAGTGTTAGTGTCTTAACATTGAGAAGTAATCATACATTGGTGCGTGAGTTTAATTAGACAATAAATTAGTCTGAGTCTCTGTGGGAACGAACTAGAAAGTATTCTATTTTACTTGCGAACGCGTATACTTGCGTGAATATTAGCGCGTGATTTCGCCCTAACAAGTTTTTGGCGCCGCTACCGGGGACTCGGCGTATTTGTTTAGTTTATGTACTTACCATCATTGGTCATTAGGACTCAGTGATTAGGACGTAGTAGTTACTTATTGTTTCCGGTTGTTTTTCAGGTACTTTAGCGAGCGTTTATGCAAACTCGTTCTCGTACTCGCAAGAGGACTTTAGATACAGCTGAGGAGACAGACGAAGTTCTTGATATTCCGGAGAAGTTAGATTTTGAAGATTCGGATTCAGGAACTGAGCGGAAAGAACCAGTAAACATGGGTGATCGTATTGTTCAAGCTGATCCAGCTCTTATGGATTTTTCTCGGCCAAAAATTGATGACATTCAGTCAAGCATTCTTCATCCGGCTATTCAAGCTAACACCTTTGAAATCAAGCCGGGCACTATTCAGATGGTGCAGAATTCTGTTTCTTTTGGAGGAGCGGTGACTGAAGACCCCAACATGCACATAAGGAATTTTGTCGAGATCTGCAGCACTTTTAAGTATAATGGCGTGACTGATGAGGCTATCAAGCTGAGGCTTTTCCCATTCTCACTAAGGGACAAAGCTAAGGACTGGTTACATTCTGAACCAGCTGGGTCCATCACTACATGGCAAGATCTTGCGCAAAAGTTTCTGGTGAAGTTTTATCCGATGGCAAAGACTGCTGCTATGAGGAGTGCTCTTACTCAGTTTGCGCAGCAACCTACAGAATCTATGTGCGAAGCTTGGGAATGATACAAGGAAATGTTGAGAAAGTGTCCACATCATGGAATGCCCGATTGGATGGTGATCACTGGTTTCTATAATGGTTTGGGGGCCCAATCTCGGCCCATGCTCGATGCAGCAGCTGGAGGCGCCTTATGGGCTAAAAGCTATACTGAGGCTTATAATCTTATCGAGACTATGGCTGCAAATGAGCATCAAAACCCAATTCAGAGGATGATGCCTGGTAAGGTAGCAGGTATTCTGGAAGTCGATGCAGCCACCGCTATTGCAGCACAGCTTCAAGCGCTGTCAATGAAGGTTGATTCTCTGGCTACATATGGAGTTAATCAAATAGCTATGGTTTGTGAGCTTTGTGCAGGTTCTCATGCTACGGATCAGTGTTCTCTTTTCAACGAATCTGTTCAGTATGTGAATAATTATCAGTGATAACAGCATCCTGTGCCAGCTACCTATCATCCTAATAACAGAAATCATCCAAATTTCAGCTGGGGGAATAATCAGAATGTTATTCAGCCCCCATATCAGCAAGGCGTGAGTAAACAGTTTAACCCACCTGGATTCCAGCAACCACAACAGTATGCTCAAAAGCAATCATATCCTCAACAGGGAAGTGCAGCTGTACCTATTAGTGCTGATTTTGAGGAACTTAAGCTGTTATGCAAGAGTCAGACGGTTTCTATCAAGACCTTGGAAAATCAAATCGGTCAATTAGCCAATGCAATGCTCAATCGTCAACCTGGCACTCTTCCCAGTGACACGGAAGTACCAGGCAGGAAGGAAGCTAAAGAGCAAGTCAAGGATATTACCTTAAGGTCTGGAAAAATTGCTGATGCTGAAAAGGCAAAAGAAGGAGAAGCTGAAATTAGAGATGAAGAAGCTAAGCAAAAGGAGAAAGCGGCGGAACCAAGGAAGACTACTGTTGAACACACTCTGCCTGAGGGTAATACAGGGGAGAAACAGCTCTATCCTCCACCACCTTTTCCTAAGAGATTGCAGCAACAAAAGCTGGATAGACAGTTCGGTAAGTTTCTGGAGGTGTTCAAGAAACTTCACATCAATATACCTTTCGCTGAGGCTCTGGAGCAAATGCCTAGTTATGCGAAGTTTATGAAGAGTATTCTTTCAAGGAAGGTGAAACTGGATGACCTTGAGACCGTTGCTCTCACGGAAGAATGCAGCGCTGTTCTGCAGCAAAAGTTACCGCCAAAACTGAAAGATCCAGGTAGCTTCACCATTCCTTGCACCATTGGCAAGTTGACTTTTGACAAGTGCCTTTGTGATTTGGGAGCAAGCATCAATCTGATGCCGTTGTCGATCTTTAAAAAGTTAGATTTGCCTGATCCAAAGCCCACATACATGTCTCTACAATTGGCTGATCGTTCCATTACTTACCCAAGGGGCATAGTGGAGGATGTGCTAGTCAAGGTGGATAAGCTCTTCTTTCCTGCAGATTTTGTTATTCTGGATTTTGAGGAAGATAAGAAGATTCCCATAATCTTGGGAAGACCTTTCTTGGCTACTGGACGTACCTTGATAGATGTGCAAAAAGGTGAACTTACTGTGCGGGTACAAGATCAGGATGTGACCTTCAACGTATTCAAGGCAATGAAATTCCCTACCGAAGATGAGGAGTGCTTAAAAGTGGATGTGATTGATTCTGCGGTTACTTCGGAACTCGATCGCATGCTAATGTCTGACGCATTGGAAAAGGCCTTAGTGGGGGATTTTGACAGTGATTATGAAGATGGCAACGAGCAATTACAATATCTGAACGCTTCTCCCTGGAAGCGAAAGCTGGACATGCCGTTTGAATCTCTTGGTACTTCTGACCTCAAGAATGCTGAAGGAAAGCTCAAACCATCAATAGAGGAAGCACCTACCTTGGAGCTCAAGCCATTACCTGAACACTTGAGGTATGCTTTTTAAGGTGATGCATCTACTTTACCTGTTATTATTGCATCTGACCTTTCAGGTAGTGAGGAAGACAAGCTTTTAAGGATTTTGAGAGAATTCAAATCGGCTATTGGATGGACCATAGCAGACATCAAGGGGATAAGTCCTTCATATTGTATGTATAAAATTCTGCTAGAGGAAGGTAGTAAGCCGACTGTTGAACAGCAGCGCAGACTGAATACTATCATGAAGGAGGTGGTGAAGAAAGAAATTCTGAAATGGCTGGATGCAGGCATCATTTATCCTATTTTTGATAGTTCGTGGGTGAGCCCCGTACGATGTGTACCTAAGAAAGGAGGTATCACTGTGGTAGCAAATGAAAAGAATGAGCTCATCCCCACTCGAACAGTTACAGGATGGAGAGTATGCATGGATTATCGAAAGTTGAACAAAGCCACGAGGAAAGACCACTTTCCTCTTCCGTTCATTGATCAGATGCTTGACAGGTTGGCTGGTCACGAGTATTTTTGTCTTCTGGATGGCTATTCTGGGTATAATCAGATTTGTATTGCACCAGAGGATTAGGAAAAGACTACCTTCACTTGTCTATTTGGCACGTTTGCTTTTCACAGAGTTTCGTTTGGGTTATGAGGCGCCCCAGCCACTTTTCAGAGATGTATGATGGCTATATTCTCTGACATGATTGGAAATAATGTCGAGGTGTTCATGGACGACTTCTCCGTCTTTGGACATTCGTATGATGAATGTTTGAATAATCTTCGCGCCGTACTCAAAAGGTGCGTGGAAAATAATTTGGTGCTCAATTGGGAGAAATGTCATTTTATGGTGCGTGAAGGCATTATTCTTGGGCATAAGGTCTCTAGCAAGAGTCTGGAAGTGGACAAGGCCAAGGTGGGAGTCATTGAAAATCTTCCACCACCTAATTCTGTGAAAGGAATCCGTAGTTTTCTTGGTCATGCGGGTTTTTATCGGCGATTCATCAAGGACTTTTCAAAGACATCTAAGCCGTTGTGCAAATTGCTTGAGAAAGATGTGCCTTTCAAATTTGATGATGAATGTTTGGCGGCATTCGAGACTCTCAAGAAGAGTTTGATCACTGCACCAGTTATTACAGCACCAGACTGGACAGAGCCGTTTGAGATGATGTGTGATGCGAGTGATTATGCGGTAGGTGTAGTTCTGGGACAGTGCACGAATAATCTCTTTCATGTGGTCTACTATGCGAGTAAGACCTTAAATGGGGCCCAAATGAACTACACCACTACGGAGAAGGAGCTCTTGGCTATAGTCTTTGGTTTCGAGAAATTTTGATCTTATCTGCTTGGTACTAAAGTAACAGTATTCACTGATCATGCGGCCATTCGCTATCTGGTTTCCAAGAAGGATTCGAAGCCGAGACTCATTCGTTGGGTGCTCTTACTTTAGGAATTTGAGTTAGAGATCAAGGATAGAAAATGTACTGAGAATCAAGTAGCTGACCATCTCTCTAGGTTGGAGAATCCCGATTCTACTTCACAAGATAGGACATTAATCAATGAATCTTTTCCGGATGAGCAGTTGTTTATAGTTCAGGAGGAAGAACCATGGTTTGCAGATATTGTAAACTATCTCGTCAGCAATATAATGCCTCCTAATTTGACCTCCACTCAAAAGAAGAAGTTTCTACATGAGGTGAAGTGGTATATGTGGGATGAACCATATTTGTTTAGACAGGGAGCTGACCAGATTATCAGGAGATGCATCCCGTTCTGTGAGACGGAGGGGATATTACGAGACTGCCACTCCACGGTTTATGGTGGACACTATGGTGGTGAGAAGACGGCAGCTCGTATTCTGCAAGCAGGTTTTTTCTGGCCTACTTTGTTTAAGGATGCTCATCAGTTTGTTTTAAGGTGTGATCGTTGCCAAAGAATGGGAAATTTGACGAGAAAGGATGAGATGCCGTTAAATGTGATGCTTGAAGTCGAGGTCTTTGATGTTTGGGGAATCGATTTCATGGGGCCTTTTGTCTCATCCTGCAATAATCAGTGTATCTTGCTGGCAGTCGATTATATCTCAAAATGGGTAAAAGTCAAAGCTTTACCGATAAATGATGCAAAGGCAGTGCTAAATTTTCTTCATAAGCAGATTTTTACAAGGTTTGGAACACCTCGGGTAATTATAAGTGATGAAGGGTCGCATTTCTGCAACCGTAAGTTCACTTCTATGATACAGCGTTATAATATGAATCATCGAGTTGCTACTGCCTATCATCCGCAAACAAATGGTCCAGCGGAAGTGTCTATCAAAGAAATCAAGCGCATTCTAGAGAAGGTTGTTTGTCCGTCAAGGAAGGATTGGTCTTTAAAGCTCGATGAAGCTGTTTGGGCTTACAGAACAGCATACAAAACTCCACTTGGTATGTCCCCGTTTCAGTTGGTGTACGGTAAGGGATGTCATTTACCTGCGGAGCTTGAGCATAAGGCCTACTGGGCGTTGAAAAAGTTGAACCTGGAGTTAGACGCAGCTGGTAAGAAAAGAATGCTTCAGCTTAATGAACTTGATGAATTTCGACTTCAAGCGTACGAGAATAACAAAATATATAAGGAAAAGGTGAAGTGGTGGCACGATAGGAAGCTACATCCTAATTTATTCGTGCCGGGGCAACAAGTTCTCTTATTCAACTCTCGTCTCCGACTTTTTCCTGGAAAGTTGAAATCGAGGTGGTCTGGACCTTTTATTGTCAAAACTGTGTTTCCACATGGAGCGGTGGAAATTTTTGAGAATGATCCGGACCAAGCATTCAAGGTTAACGGTCAGCGTTTGAAGCACTACTATGGGGATATGGCAAACCGAGAAGTGGTTAGTGTCATTTTATTGACTACGTGAGAAAGGTACGCAACGTCAAGCTAATGACGAAAAAGAAGCGCTGCGTGGGAGGCAACCCATGAGTTGTTGTTACAGGAACCCTTAGAAGTTAATAAACTATCCAAAAACACAAAAAAATCAGAAAAACGGGACTGAATTTTTTTTTTCCAGTGAACCCCTGAGCGCCCGCTCAGCAAGCTGAGCGCCCGCTCAGGGATCAACTGCCAGAATTTTTTTTAAGTTCAGAAAAAACCAAAAAAAATCAGAAAAATAAAAAAACCCAAACACAGCCCATAAACCCACGACTTCTTTTCCTAATACCCCATGATTTCATCCCTCAACCCCACTCCTAATCTAATTTAACCTATTCCACACCCTATATATACATACACCTATCCTACATATCTCCCACAAACTTCCTACACTTAAACTCTCTCCTAAGCACAAAAACTCAGTTCTTAAACACTTTTATTCGAGATTCAATGGCACCCAAGAGAGCCCGAACTATCGATAGCAGCAGCACAGTCCCTACTGCTGATTCATCAAGGGGTACTGCTGCAAGGCCTTGGTTGACTGACAGAGCTGCGGATGAGGAGTACACTAGGCTTTTGGGGAAGCCGATTCTGAAGGAGAGAGGGTTTTTACCATCGGGGAGGGATGGTGAGTTGCTACCCATGATTGCAGAGAATGGGTGGATAGCTTTTTGTGAGTCGCCCGAAGCAGTGCCGATGAGCGTGGTTCGCGAGTTCTATGCGAACGCGAAGGCTGAAAAGAATGGGTTTTCTGTGGTCCGTGGGCTGACGGTTGATTATCACCCAGCGGCGATTCGCCGTGTGATTGGGCAGCGAGAGAGGAAGCCCGAGGAGGAGAACTGAAATGAGAAGACTGCTGAGGATTTTGACTTGGATTTAATTTGTGCGACTCTCTGTAGGCCGGACACAGTTTGGACCTTCAAGACCGGCAATAATGAGTATCGTCACTTCCCGGCGATCGCTATGAACACGTATGCCCGTGCATGGAATGCATTTATTTGTGCTAATATTTTTCCTCCTTCGCATGCACACGAGCTCACAGTTGAGAGAGCACAGTTGTTGTGGGGAATTCTTCATGAGGAGTACTATGTGGACCTTGGTGAGTTTATCTACCAAGGAATTCTGAAGTTTTTGAGGGGAGCTAAGCATATGAACATCCCTTATGCATCCACGGTTACGAAGCTGTGCCGAGCAGTAGGAGTGAACTGGCCGGCTCATGAGCAGTTGCAGTTGTCGGCAGCTCCGATTGATTCTGGGACTCTGAACGGGATGCAGGAGTGGACCGGTGGTGAGCCCGAGGAGCATGGGCTGGGTTATCATCTTCCAGGAGGGCGTCCAGCACGAGGTGCTACTATGGCTAGGCCTAGGCGTGATGAGGCTGGTTCTTCGAGAGCTCAGGAGGGTGCTGGGATGGCTGATACCCAGTATAGGAGGCTTTCACGGCGGATGGATGCCATGTACGAGACGCAGAGCAGGTTTGCTCAGGAGCTCACCCTTGCGTTAGGGACTTCTTTTCGGGGCCTTGGAGCTGATATCCAGTGGCCAGTTTTTGGTGAGGACTCTGCATACCCGCCGCCTAATACTCCACCCACTGAGGGTGATGATGATGATGACTCCGAGTAGGTATACCCTGTGTTCCTTTCTACTACTTTCACTGGGGACAGTGAAGATTTTAAGTTTAGGGGTGGTAGTTATGGAATATTGTGTGTGTGTCATATAGCTGCATATTCATGATAGTTTAGTTCATATAGTTGCATAATTTATGTCATATAGTTTTTTTTATATATATAGCTTTATTTGTTTATCATATCATGTAGCTCATGCATATACCATGATCTCTTTTGCGATGATTTATCGACTGAATTGTGATATTGATGCGAGTGTAGTGATAGCATTAAGGTGATATTGAGTCATGTAAGTTGATATGCATGCTAGAAGCACTTGTAGTTTCACTAAGTCTTAGAGAATGCTTAAGGGCTAGATTGTTGTTATGATTTGATTGTTGTCAAGGTTAATCTATTTATTATGCTTAGAATTCGATAATAGGTTCTTAGTGATAAAGGCATGAAAAAAAAATTGGAGTAAAAAATGGAATTTGTTACTAGTTGTGGCTAGGCGTCAAATGGCTAGTAGTCGGCTCGCATGTTGTGCGAGTAGTCTAGGGTTGAGCAAGATGGAGCGAAACGCACTTGCTTAGAAATTTTATAAAAAAAAAATTATTAGAAGAAAAGAAAAAAAAGAAGAAAAGAAAAAAATTATGGTGCTTATACATAATTGATCATGAGTGGGCTCTTTCGTATTCGAGTTATTAAGTTCTTAGGGGACTTTGTGCCTAGTGACCTAAGGCTTTTAGAGTCTGGGATCCGCTAACCTAACGCTCGTTACATGGATACCATTGTATAAGTCTTTTGTGGACCTCACTCATTGCACGGTCAAATAAGCATTTGTGTTGTGAATAAAAAGCATGATTCCGTAATAAGCTCTAGAATTCTTGTAGTGTTGTATGTCACTTTGTGCCTAGAATTTTTATTCTTTGTATAATCATGTGATTGCCTTGAGGATAGTCGAGTCATAATAATTGGTCTAGTTCTGAAGCATATCTGTTAAGCATCTGCACACACCACGTTTCTGGCTGTATGTTCGTTTGCATGAGTTTATTGATCTTTAGTCGCCTAACTGCATTTGTTGAGTTGTTGCAATTTGGTTGGTTTATTCGTAGTAAGGGGGATCGCTGTATTTTCATATAGATTGCATTCATGCATGTTTTTATTTGTTTTTGAGTTTGTGACGCTTGAGGACAATCATCGATTTAAGTTTGGGGGTGTGATAAGTGGCATTTTATACCATTTAGAACATCTTAAAATGGCTTAAATTGGTGCCTTGAAATCAAGTATTTTGTGTATTTGATGCATTTTTCTAGTGTTTATGCATTTCAGGGTATTAGTTGCATTTCGGAGGAGTAATCATCAAGAATAAGCCTTGGCATGTGTTCACCATTGCAAGAGGAAAGAAATGGGCAGATTACGGCGAAGAAACGGAGCAAACTCAGGAATTTTCCAGAAGGGTCCTGAGCGCCCGCTCAGCAATGCTGAGCGGCCGCGCAGAAAGCTGAGCGCCCGCTCAGCTATGCTGAGCGGCCGCGCAGGGTCGGGAAATTAAATAATTATTTTTAGGACTTCTACTTCTGTTTGGCTTCCACTTCTATGTAATCTGAGTTTTATGGGACTATTATATAAGTAGATTTGGAGACGTTTTCACGAGAGAGGATCGTGGTTTTACGCAAGGAGCGAAGGAGATAAGGAAGAAGACCGTTTTAGCACACAGCAACGAAGAGGAAGCATATTTTCTCGTGATTCTTGTTTCGTTGTAACGTTGGATGCTAGTTTTCTTATTTTGAACCTATTTACTCTTGTGACGTACTCTGATTTAATATAATTAGTTTAGTTATTATTTTCTTGTGTTTGTTTATCATGATTTCATATGAACCCATGATGACGATAAGTGCTATTATGGGCTAATCGTGATCATGGGGTTGCAACGGATTTACTATGGAATTCTTTAGTTAATTATTTAATACTTTAGTGTTTGATGATTGTATGATATCTAGTATTGGTTGTGCATATTCGTCTTATGTGCGTCGCGAACATATAAGATAGGGTGTTAATCTCTTGTGAAGCGATAATGGATCTTGAGATTTAGAACTTGCCATGCTAGCATAGGTTCATGTACGGTGTGCATGATTAGTGGGTAACTCTAACAGTTTTATTTGCCCTGTGTAATCAAAAGGGATAACTTGTGCTTAAATCATTGTGTTGTCAATTTCTGTAGACATATAGGAACTCAACATAATTGATGACTATTCAACTTCTATCTTAATTGTGGATGTTTGGTAGAATGGTATTAGTACAATGAAAGTTGGCTTTTATTAGTTTCATGTTATTCGATTAATATCATCACTGTCACATGCTAAAGGTAATAACAATAGCTATTGAAGGAAGTAGTAATGAAGTTGTGATCTCATGAGTGTTTTAATATTGTTAATTTGAAGTGTTAATTAAGTAATTAATTGTAGTTAATGTTTAGTCAACAATTCTAAGTGTTAGTGTCTTAACATTGAGAAGTAATCATACATTGGTGCGTGAGTTTAATTAGACAATAAATTAGTCTGAGTCTCTATGGGAACGAACTAGAAAGTATTCTATATTACTTGCGAACGCGTATACTTGCGTGAATATTAGCGCGTGATTTTGCCCTAACACCAACTTCTCATAATTCTGAAAACTTAAATTCTGAAGAATCCAACTCAGAGAGCATAGTTTCATGGGGAGCATTAGAAAATGTTGATGAAGATAGCATGGATCATGGGGGAGCATCCAGTTCTAAAGAAAACCTTCCATCTGTAAGAAAGTGGACTAAATCACATACACCTGACTTAATAATTGGAATTCCTGATGCAGGTGTTAGAACTAGAACAACTACTTCAAGTGAATGTCTTTACAATTCTTTTCTTTCTCAGACTGAACCAAAGAAAGTGGAAGAAGCTCTTCAAGATGCTGATTGGGTGCAAGCAATGCAGGAAGAGTTAAATGAATTTGAAAGAAACAAAGTCTGGACCCTAGTGCCAAGACCAAAGAACAGATCTGTTGTTGGTACAAAGTGGGTATTCAGAAACAAAACTGATAGTGATGGCATAATTACAAGAAATAAGGCAAGGTTGGTTGCAAAAGGATATTCTCAACATGAGGGAATTGATTATGATGAGACATTTGCACCAGTTGCTAGATTGGAAGCCATAAGGATATTTTTGGCTTATGCTGCTCATAAAAAGTTTACTGTCTTTTAAATGGATGTGAAAAGTGCTTTTCTCAATGGAGAATTGGAGGAGGAAGTATATGTTGAACAACCTCCAGGTTTTGTAGATCCCAAATATCCTAATCATGTCTACAGGCTTGATAAAGCACTTTATGGCCTTAATCAAGCTCCAAGAGCATGGTATGAGACTTTAGCTCAGTTTCTTCTGGAAAGTGGATTTAACAGAGGAACTATAGATAAAACACTGTTCTACCTCAACCATGGAAAGGACTTACTTCTGGTTCAGATATATGTTGATGATATCATCTTTGGTTCTACAAATGACAGACTTTGCAAGAAGTTTGCCAAACTGATGCGGTCAAGATATCAAATGAGTATGATGGGGGAACTTAGCTACTTTCTGGGCCTTCAAGTCAAGAAGAATGAAGAAGGCACTTTTATTTGTCAAACCAAGTACACCATAAATTTGCTGAAGAAATTTGGAATGCAAGATTGTTCAAGTGCATCCACTCCTATGGCCACTGCAACAAAACTGGATAAGGATACTGGTAAATCAGTAGATATTACTGATTACAGAGGTATGATTGGCTCTCTACTCTATTTAACTGCTAGTAGACCTGATATCATGTATGCTACCTGTCTTTGTGCTAAATTTCAAGCAGATCCAAGAGAACCTCACTTAACAGCTGTGAAAAGAATTTTCAAGTATCTTAAGGGAACAACTGATCTAGGATTGTGGTATCCCAGAGAATCAGATTTTAAACTAATAGGTTACTCAGATGCAGATTTTGCAGGTTGCAAAATTGACAAGAAAAGCACAAGTGGAAGCTGCCAATTTCTTGGAGGCAGATTGGTTTCTTGGTTTAGCAAGAAATAAAAGTCAATTTCCACGTCTACTGCAGAAGCAGAATACATTGCTGCAGGAAGCTGTTGTGCACAAATTTTTTGGATGAAGAATCAGTTACTGGATTATGGGTTAACATATTTTAAAATCCCTATTTACTGTGATAATCAAAGTGCTATTGCTATGACAGGTAATCCAGTTCAACACTCAATGACAAAGCACATCAGCATTAGGTACCACTTCATAAGGGAACATGGGGATGCAGGTACAGTGGAATTGCACTTTATTCCAACAGATCAACAACTAGCAGATATCTTCACAAAACCACTGTGTGAAGCTACTTTTACAAGATTGGTAAATGAACTTGGAATGGTTTCAGGTTCTTTCTCTAAATCTGCTTAGCTTTTGTTCTAATGCATCAGACTTTATGATCAGTATTTACAGAAATTACTCTTTTGTGTATTATGTGCTTAATTGAACATTGCTTAAGTACTGACTGTTGTTTGATGTGTATTTCTAAACTCTGATAGTGAACTTACTGTTATTGTGACTATTCAATCCTATGAGGATAATTGTGCTAGATGCTGACCTAGTAGTCTTTAACATACTAGAGATCCCATGTTAGAAGTAATTATTTATGTGGAAATCTATTGACACAAGCAAATTCTAATATTGAGCTTAGTCACATTTACTTTGTCTATCTTATTACGAAGTAAAAAAAAACTAGAATAATACTTCTCATCTGTTAAGTTCTGATGTTAGTAAATCTGATGAATGTACTAAGTGCTGATAAACCTCACTCATCAAAAAAAATAGTAAAAGAAAAGAGAATAAAAATCAGGTACTCCTTTGAGATATAGAGTAAAAATGTGGAAGGGACGACCCAAGTGCATTGCTGGTATTAAGTAATATGCATCAGAAAAGCAAATAATTATTTTTCTTGGTGACTTTTCACACTCTATGATTACTGAAGAAATACTCTGATAATAGCATAAATTCTGATAAGCAGTCATGACTCACTTGCACTGAGAAGCCACTGTAAAACGGAATTTCAAAAGATGCATAAAATAAGCACAAAATAGTTGAGGTGGACTCGTGCATGAACTCATTCAACGGTAAACTTCAGAATAATGATAGATTTTTTGTAAAGTTCTTAGTTATGCCTTATTTCTAAGATGTACTGAAGTGAATCAGACTTTACTCCTTTTCTGAGATTTTGCTTAATGCACATACTTACACTCCATATGAATGATGAAAATTACAGTGGCGTTCAATGTTGTTTTGGATGAACAGTTTATGTGTCAGATTGCATAAATTCTGAGGACAAGTTCTGATGGAAGTTCTGATAAATAAGTTTTGAAGAACCGAAATCAGAATTTGTGTGAAGAATCACAATGATAGGCATTCATTTTTCGAGTTAAGAAATCATGTTCTGATGACTGTTAAGTTCTGATATAAGTCTAAGTGCTGATATTAAATTCTGATCCTCTATTTGACTTATTTGTGGTTAAAATCTGAAACAGTCTTATTTTAAATCAGAATATGTACGGGTGAGATATTAACAGTCAATACAATTAGGGTTAGTGGAACACGTACATGCACAATAATTTTTACTTGTTTATTGTGCGCATTAAACCCTGTTTTACACTTCCTATGACTGTTTTTCTTCTTCCCAGTCTAGGGAGACGAGGTAGAATTATTTCTACCTGTCAGCATTAAATTTCCTTGCGTCTCCTGGCATTCTCTTACCTATATAAATCAACACCTCAAATCAGCCTCCACATCATTTCTTTTCTCATATACTCACTCTCCTTTCCTTCATACAAACACAAACATGGTCAACTACAATATGTTTTTGAACTATGAGACCTTCAATATGGAGCTGAGCTGTGAGGACTGGCAGCAGGAATGGCACGTAACTGTCATTCCTGATGAGATTTGGGACTCGGTTCCCCAGGAGGTTCTCACACACCTCATGTTCTTTTACATGGACTACCATCGCCATCTGGAGCGATTGGAAGAGGAAAGACTGGAAGCTCTCCGCCAACAAGAGCGAATCATACGACTCGCTATTCTTTTTGTAGAGAGTCGGAAGAAGAAATAATTTGTTTTCTTCTTCCTGTTTTTCTTCATCGTCAGCTTTGTCCGGTTTCTTAGCCAAGGACAAAAGCTGTTGATGTTAGGTTTAGAAGCTTAGGACAGTCTTGTAATGCTGTGATGTAATTTCAATTTCATGGATGTATTCTCTTAATATATTAATGGAATTTCTTATTTTTGCAAGATTTTATCTCTGAGATGTTGTAAATTCTGCTGCATTTTTAAATCCTGATAAATTCATATTCTGATGACCATTTTAATTATTGATTTAAATTAAGTTCTGATTTTAAAATATCAGTACTTGTTTACTTGATTTGTTATTTTTGGTCATTCTCACACTTAAATTTTTTTCTTCAGAATATTGGTTTTGCAGTGAAAATAATTAAATAAGTGGGAACAGTTTAAATTTTGAATTAAAACTGACTTACCTCAATTAATGGGATTACTGGGTAAGTGGAACGATTTTTCCTTGAAAAACTGCATGTGATAAGTAATGATTACTGTTTTCCCGAGCCCATTAACTATTCATTATTGCTGCATGTCTGACAGGTGTCCAACGGTTATTTTTTTTAACCAAGTATAAGTAAGAGAGAGAGAAGATTATACAATCTTTTATTTACTTTTATACTTTATCTCTCTTTCTTTGCTTTTACTCTCTCTCATCTCCTGACGTTGGTTTTTCATACAGACATTTTATCAAACACCTTACATGCAATCTTAATTTTCAATTTTTCTCATGGCACCTAAGGATTTTCAAGTTCGTTCCCAACAACTATGCTGCAATTCTAAATCATGATAAAGCTCCGTCTGAGTTGTATTTTGTGCAAGATCTTCTTGCACACAGTAAAATTGGGTATGCATTGACCCAGCCTTCAGTCTTTTCAAGCCAACAAGTTCTGATATTTTGGCGGACTGGGCATTTTTATAATGGTGGTTCAACTGGTACTCCCAGCATTGTTTTTGAAGTCAATGATGATGAGCATGTGGTAACTCCTGGAACAGTTTGAAAGGCTTTACATTTACCAGAAGGCTGCATTTTCTCAACACCGGAGGAACCAACTCTACAGCAGCTCATGGCTAATTTGGGGTATGAGCAGAGTTTGGCTAAGCTTGGACAGTTGAAACGAGCACATATCAGAAAGAAATGGAGCTTTTTCTTCGACTGCATCACTAAAGCCTTCGGAAATAAGTGTTCCAACTTTGATGCCATTCCAATAATGAGTCAGCACATCAGGTACGCTATTATTAACCAAACTCATTTTGATTTTGCAAGTGCTGTGCTAGGTTTTATAGGGGATAGGATGATAGAGGATAGGAATGTTATCTACTTTGCTAGATTCTGTCAGCTTATATATAATTTCTGTTGTGCTGATGAACCCCAACCTACCACTGACTTATTTCCACCCTTTAAACTTGTAAAAGGGGCTTTTACTTTTTATAAAGTTGCAGAGTTACAGCACGATACATGTTCAATATTTCTCCGAGTATATGTGGTCAAAAAAAATACCTTACATCTCATTGTTTAATGGATTGATTGTTAGAGAGGAAGTATTTGAAGCTGCAGTCGGTAGGTCTTTGAAGATTTGGAACTTTCTATACATAAATCTCATTGCAGGTTTTGTATGGATGAATTTGTAGACCTTGCATCTAATATAAACCATTCATTCATTCTAATGAAGTATATACCATTTTTTTAATAACATCTCTGTAACATATCTGTTATTTTTACCACTTCTGAAGTAGTGGAATATATGCTGTAGATGACTTCTGAAGGTAAAGTTTTGAATAATATTTGTGGAGATGCCAGATTGGTATGAGAAATCAAAGAAATATATACCATTTTTGTAATAACATCCATGTTGATTTTACATGTAGTGAACTTTCCAAGCCTTCAATAACTGGACTGTCACTCATAATCACTGTCTTACCAAACTCCTTCGAGATATGTTTGAGATTTCAGTCTAACAACCTGATAGTCTCCAAAGTTAGGTGACCATTATTTTTAAGAGTGTAGGTGAAATTGACCTATTTCCTATTTGATGAGATTAAAATGTCTCTCTCTTATTGATATTTGTTGCATTTACAGGATCAATCATGGCCATAATGACATATACTTAATCATTCACTGAAATATGAGATGAGTTTTTTTGGATATTGACATCAAGCTGATTGCAGCAGCTTGGACAATGAAAGAGTTTGCAATACAATAAATATTTTTTACAAGCAATGATATTATTAAAGGCACACAAGCCAAAAACCAAACATCAACAAGTCTCATTCCAACAACCAACTAAAGCTACAACCTATGTCAAGCACTTGAGCGACCTACTAAAACTACGCAGACTGCATAACTAAAACTGCAAGCTAGAAAGGAGGTTAAGAGGATCAGGGACACATCTGAGGCCTAAGGTTTTAGTGGCCCAAACCTAAGTGAGACCACTACCATCAAAGTTGACTGGTCCCTGGGGCTTCATCATCAAAGTCAGAATTATTTTTAAAAAAATCAAGACATGTTCAAAATTTATTAATGGGAATATAGTTTAAAATTAATATTTTTGTTAATAATACAGTAGTTAAACATTTTAAATTGATTTTAAATGTTAATAATTGATTCATATCATTCAAAACTTAATTAGATGTATTAAATATTTACAAAATTTTAGAGTAAAAATAAATGGGACTTGGTTTACCTTTAAATGTTTCATATAATAATCTAAACTTCATTCAAAATTTTAAAATAATTCATATTTTTTCCCGAATATAAATAGTAAAAAGTCATATTTACTGTAATTTTTTGAATCTTACTTAATTCAAAAGTTGGGTTAATAAACCACACAATACATGTTTTTTTATTTAAAGTATATAAAAAATTATACATATATTTATCATCTTTAATGCAGAAAATATATAAATAAATTATTTTAATTATGATATATTTTTAAATTATTCTTAAATAAAAATTACAATATGTATTACATTTTGTTGATTGTGTTGTGTCAATTTTGAATAATTCAAATTATTTTTGGGGGTTAGTTTCATAGTTTCAGTCTTTTAATCTTATGTAATTTATTATTTTACCAACTTTAAATCATATTTCATTAATAATTTAAAAGAGGGTAAATCCCAACTTATCATGTAATTAAAAAATAAATAAAAGAGCTAAATAAAATTAATGAAGTACTTTACTTATATTCGAAGACCGGAAAATAATTAACCATGAATATTACAATATTCTCAAGTATAGTATGAGATATAATTATACATTTTTAAGCATCATAAGCTTATCTTTTTAAAATAAGATTAGGTGGAGGTTTTTAAATGTTATCATTTGCTTTCTTTCTTCATTTAAAAAAAAAAGAAAATTTTATATTGGGAACATTTTATTTATTTATTCGAAAGTATTTTATATGAATTAAACTAGAGCATGGCCATCTAATCACATCAAAATATATTACGTACTTTAAATCTTTTTATATAAATGGTTGAGTTCCGAGATAACTTGAACGTAACATTAATTTTGTTATATATTAAAATATCATATTTATTTTATAAAATATCATATTAAAAAATTAAATAGTTTTTCAATTATGAAATATATATAATTTTGCTCTGCTTTTTCAGATCCGTATTATTTTGCAATACCTTTTAGACCAAATTACATAAAATAAAGAAATTATTATTTTTAATATAATTTAATTCATAAAACTTGGCATTGAAATCAATGAAGTCTAAACTATCACAATAATAATGATTATGACTAAAATTTTAGAAAATAATAAGAATGATTGAAGATGGTAATTTATATAGTTTTTTAAGTATTATATTCAAGATTACTAAGAAAAATTCACAAGCAGGCGGTGATTTTGTTAGTTACAAGTAATGTGAGTAACTTTGTGATTATATTTTCAAAGTCATAGAAAATATTTTTTTTATTTAAAGACAACAACTAAAATGAATTTTTTATAATCATTTTGTTTTGAAGAATAACATTACTTTAACTTTTAATTACAAAACATCATGGCATATTTTTTTAAAAACGTAAATCACATATATTTTACATCTATATATAATATATCTATCTAATTTTAAAAATAACAGAATGAAATTTCATGATTTTTGAAAACGTAATCATATATATTTTACATCTATATAATCTTAAATATGGTATGTATATGATAAAGGTGAACTATATATACTCTCTGTTATACCTTTTTAGTAATAGAATATGAGGCATCGTAAAAAATAATGTCGAGAAGCTGTAAATTAATATTTGATTTTGTTTTGAACTCAAAAATAAAATTAGAATGTATTATTACAAGAAGTAAAAAATTTAGAATTCAAAAATATGATATTTATGAATAATAGTTATTTCAAACTTTACAATCAAAACTGAAAAATTCTAAGATATAAATGCTAAGAAAGTTATGATTTGTAAGAATGTGAACTATTATATATATAGCATGGTATCAACATGGTAAAGGTTAACCATACATACTTTCTTTTATTTTCTATTATATAAAACATACCATACATGATCTCTATTATATTTTTTGGTTATTAAATACGAGAGGTTGTCGAAAATGCAGACGAGAAACAGTCAATTAATATCTTATTTTGAATTTATTCTAATTTCAAAATTATTGTATATCCTTTTTTATACCTTTAGTTGCAGAATACGAGGTGTCGTTGAAGACGATGCCGAGTAACTTCCAATAAATATATTATTTTATATTATTCCAATTTCAAAGATATTGTATATACTCTATTCTATGTTTTAGTTATAAAATACGAGACGTCGTCGAAAATGAAACCGAGAAACAGTCATTTTATATCTTATTTCAATTTCATTCCAATTTTTAAATTATTGTATATATACTTATATACCTTTTTAGTTGCAGAACGCAAGGCGTCGATCAAACTGTCAGTAAATATCTTATATTGATTTTATTCCAATTTCAAAATTATCTTATATCCCCTATTATACATTTTTAGTTGTAAAATCGACGACGCCGAGAAACCGTTAATAAAAATCTTCTTTTGATTTTATTTCAATTTTAAAATTATTTTATGTCATTTTTCATACCATTTTAGTTGTAGAATACGAGTCGTCATTGACGACGACACCAAAAAACTGCCAATAAATATCTTATATTGACTATATTGCAATTTTAAAATTATTATATATTCGCTATTATAATTTTTAGTTATAGAACACAAGGCGTTGTCGAAAACGAATATGAGAAACAGTCAATTAATATCTTATTTTGATTTCATTCCAATTTTAAAATTATTTTATATATTATTTTATACCGTTTTAATTGCAGAATGCAAGGCGTCAACCAAACTATCAATAAATATATTATATTAATTTTATTCCAATTTCAAAATTATTGTCTATCCTCTATTAAATATTTTTAGTTGCAAAATTGACGACGCCGAAAAACCGTTAATAAAAATCTTCTTTTAATTTTATTTCAATTTCAAAGTTATTAAGGACGAAATATAAGTAAAAATTTAATTTGATCAGATTTTTATAAAATTTAATAATCAAAATTGTGCACTACTAATTTCACATTCTTTTTTAATGCAGCCGTGTTTATGAAATAGACATATTTTATACTTATACTTTATATCAAAATTATACATAAGTTTTTTAAAAATTGTTGTATATCCTTTATTATACCTTTTTAGTGCAGAACACGATGTTTCATTGAAGACACCGAGAAACTGTCAATACATATTATTATTTTTTTTAATTCCAATTTTAAAATTATTGTATATTCTCTATTATACCATTTCAGTTGTAAAACACGAGGCATCGTCGAAGACGACGCCGAGAAGCCGTCAATAAAAATTTTGATTTTGATTTTATTTTAATTTTAAAATATTGAGAAAGAAATATAAGAAAAAATTTCATCTGATCATATTATGAGGAAGTAATAGAATAAGCAATCTCAATAACCATATTATCTTCATTTATGATTGAAGTGATATTATGTAGTTGTATTTGTGGTAGAAAATGAAAAATCAATTTTTTTGGGGCGAACGCCTGATATAGGGGAGTTGTGTCAATTGTCTTGAATAAGCACTTTGATCAAAATTTGGGATTTATATTTTTTTCGGAATTCTATGTATTAGTGTTATTTTATGATTATTTCTCACAATAATTATTTTTGTTTATCTATTCATTATAAAAAATATGAAAATTATAAACTAAATGAAAAGTATTTGTTTATCTATTCATTATAAAAAATATAAATTGTTAGGTAATGAATCACACACGGGGGGATGAATGTGTTTTTCTGATTTTAGGCTTTTCTTGAAAGTTAATGGTTGAACAAAGTAATCTTGTATAGAAAAGTGTTCATGCAGAGTCTAAACTTGCAGAAAATAAAGAACATAGATCTTCAAAGCTCACTTAATTTTATATTAAAAATTAAGACTGTTTTGCAACAAAATTTCTAAGCTCTTTGATGTTAAAGAGCTCAACTTCTTCTTGAGAGTGATACAAGAGATTTGATCTAAATTGTTACTCCTAACTAAAGGACCAGTGTTAACTTTATAACTCAGTTAACTGCTGGTTTACACAGTGGATAATAAACATGCTATTAGCTTTTCTAAACTGTCACTTGTCATTTCTATTTATAGAAAAGCAAATCTTCCATTTCTGGCTTAGCATATCTTTAGCATCCCGTGTTCAATTTAATCTTCCTCTGTCAGTTAATCTTTGTCATTGATCTTGCGCACTCTTCAAGCTGCTTTTTGTAGACTTGTCAATCCAGCTGTTGAATTGTTTGCTGATTGTTTATCTTGGATATTGAAGTGACATGCAATTCTGTACTTTGAGACTGTACCTCGAGATCTCCAGTTTGAATTAATAGAACACTTGACATCTCGATAAGTACATAGGCTTATCGAGATCTCTAGCACTCCATATTGAGCTTGACTTGTGGAGGTCTTCAACTTGTCGAAATCTCTAGTCTTCACATCTTCAATTTAACTTATCGATAACTAAGAGTTCTCTACTGAATGTAGAATTGTCGATAACTCTAAGTTCTCTAGTGAAGGAATGACTTGTCGATATCTCCAATCTTCAGTTCTTCAATTTTACTTGTCGATATCTTCCTGAGTTTTCTAGTAGCTTTCCCGACTTCTCCACTCTGAATTCATTCATTTTTTCTATCTCGTGGATATTGCTCATCCGTCGAGTAGTGATTGTATCCCGGCGGATGTGCCTAACAACAGTTATCCGTCGACTAGCCAAACTACTATTCCGATGGATGTTCCTCATCCATCGGTACTCTCTGCAACTTGAATGACTTGTCGATAAGCCATTCTGGATTTCTCGAATGACTTCTCTATAACATTAAATCTGTGACTTGTAGAGATCTTGACTTAGAGTATTTTTCTCCAAACAGATTTATTCAACTCCAAGCTTCTTCAAAATTCGTCTGAGGCATGATCTTCTTGATCTTCTTCCAGATAGAATCCTTAGGCTTGATACTGTTTTAGGAAAAGACTCCAGTCTGCTCCTTTGCATTTTAACAGACTTTAAGTGTTACAAGTATAAAATTCTAATTTAGATAACAATACAACTTACTCAGGGTTGACCCCAAGCTTAACTGATTACTAAAAATAACTGTTCATTAATCTTCTACATAGATCAGATGTCCATTTGATTTTCTTCATACTTTGATCAGAGATGCTAATGACATTGTTATCTCCAGTAATCTTTGACATCATCAATTATATATTACAATCTCCCCCAACTTGTTCATTATGAAATTATGCACAAGTTCTGATTGATGATGTCAAAACTTTAACTAAATGCGGAAACCAATCTTCCCATCTGGTCTTCTTTTGTTGAGTTGCATTTAGATTTATTCTTCTCTCCCCCTATAAAGAATAGAATATTTATTATCTGGAAACATCCATCAGCTGTTTTGGCAGGCATTTAGATATATTATCCCCCTTTTTGACTTTATCTCCAGGTAGAAAGATCGAGCTAGATACACATTGTTCAAGCTACTGTCATTGTTAATTTAGAACACTGTCTGCAGCTTCAAGCTTCAGTGAGATTTGTGGTGATGAGTTTATCAAATAGAATAGAGGTTTCACTTAGATCTGCAGAAAAAGTCTATCAGTAAAAAAAATCCTAAGCTCTCTGTTCTTTTGAATAAGTAGTCTCACTACTTCTCACTGCACTAGTCTCATGACTTTTGAGAGTTAGAGTTCCTTCACAAGGATTACTAAATCCGTACACTCATCTACCTTTCATTTTTCCAGGAAGGATCCTGCCTCTCTTATTCTCTATTTTTCTCCTAATCTTTTCTCTTATTCTCACATGAAAGACTCAGTTGTGTTTGACTTACAGAAATAAGAGGTGGCTGAGAAGAGTTGTATGTGATCATATGATTAGGGGTAATCCATATAGGTCTAATCATACTCATTTCATCAGAAAAGAAAATATTAGCTTGAAGTTATGAAGTGAATGAATCATTAAGAACACCTGTGACTAGGGTCACAGTTTGACTCACAGATTGCTCTGTGGTTTTGATAGTGTGTTGTTCCTCATTTGTAGTGGGAACTTCCAACTGAATTGGAGGGGATTTGACTAGGTTACTATCATGTACAGCAGCCTCAAACCCTTGTGTGTCTTGCAACACACTGGCACATAAATTTTCTATACTTGCCCTTCTCATGACATTGTCATAGGCAATTGTATTTCTAGCTTTGAATGCTAAGGCATCTTGTGCTAGATAGCTCCCCCTCAGGAGTACCACCCTCAAACCTTTCAGTCTATGAAGACTGTTTTGCACATGAAGTTGCATTAGGAATACTCATGGGATATTCAGTAAAAAAACTGATAAATTTTCCATGTTTATGATGGCTTCTCTTCTCAAACAACAAAATAATCTGAAGAACATTATGAAATTGTTGTCCTTTTGTAAAACATGTTTCTTTTGAGAGTCACCTGAGTGGGATTGTGTTTGAGTTTGTGCTTGTGTTGCTGTATCTGGGAGAACTACAGTTTGGTTAATAGATGTTTTAGCTGCATTTTAACACAAATACTTGTTGATTGAAAATTTGAATTTCCTGTTGTTATCTGAGTGAATTGTGTTAAACCTGTAATGCATTGAACATATCTGGAGTTTTGATTAGGCATAAGCATTGAGACATATAGTTGCAAGCATTATGACAGGAAACCTAATAATTAATTAATTTGTAAACACAAGGCAATCATGGCATAAACAATCAAGAAACAAAAACAAATTGATAAAGAAGAGGAGAATTTTCATTAATATTAAACACAAAGTACATTACGATTCAGATAACATCAAGTAATCCTAATCCTAACTACTCTAATTTGGGCTCCTTCTTATCGGCCTCCAACCTCCTTGCCCTGCGCTGGTAAGCTCTGGACATGGAGTGTGCAAGAGAGATGATCCTCTCCTGCAACTCCAGAGTAGCAAGGCGTTGCTGCTCAGCTACCCCTGCACGTCTCTCCAGCTCCAGAGAGACTTACATCTCAAAGAAAAGAATGCTGATTTGATCATCCCACGAGAGTTCGTCAAAGATCTCACGTGGAATACCAAAGGGGCTGCAAACAACCCCCCCTGAGACGGACACGAAGTCCGAAATGATCAAAGTAAATTTGGTCGTCAGCCAGATGATGGACAGGCTGGTAAACTCCATTAATAAGTCTGTAGAAGACTGAGGCATCCATTTGAGAGAGAGAGAGATGAACATGAGGTGAGTTTTGAAATTAGATGTTTGTTGAGAATAAGAGTAGTGATGAATGATAAAGAGTGAAGCATTTTAATTTATAGAGGGAGTAAAGATAGAAACCAAGAGACTCTTGAGTTTCCCGGATAATAAGAGTAATAATCACATAAGCATACTTGACAGTTAGAAATGACTAGTTACTATTCCCCATGCAAGTACTCAAGAATCTTAGTTCACTATTTAGGATAACTATTCCCCATGCAAATAAACAAGTACTCCCTACACAAAAAGTAACTCATCCTATCAGCATACAGTCAAATAAATTTAACCATTATCAGCTTTCTCAAAACATTAGATATAATGTACTAGTCTACTTACATTAGACTAACATATTTCCACATTAAAAATAGCACATAAGCACGTAAATGTGTCAATAAGTCAGAGTAATTATAGACAAAGTATGTCAAAGATATTTTGTTGAACATAGTTTATGAATTAAATTATTTCAGTTTTTCATACTTTTTGCTTCTTTTGATCTGTTATTTATTAACTTCATATAGTTAGAATATGAATTAATAAATATTCAGTTTGCTTAGAATTTTGAGAAATTCCAAGTTAAAATATTCGAGAAGTCTAGGTATTTATAGTAAAAGTAAATGACTTGTCGAGAACTCAAAAATAGACATTTAGAGTTTGTCTATCGAGAAGTCATTTTGAGAAGTGAAGTACATGTCGAGAAGTCATTTTAAATAACTCTTATAGAGAACTCAATCTTGACTTATCGAAATGTCAAATGAATACCCAGTTTGTCCAAAAAGTGGACGGAACTGATTCTAACTTTTATTTGAATAAATTCAAAATAAAATTAGAATAAATTTTCCAAAAGTATTTTACCAAAATAATTATCAATTTAAACTATCTCAGTTCTAAGTTATTGATAAGTCAAAAGATTGTACTTGTAGAGAATCCTGTGAAAGAACACTACTTGATAACTCTACAAGGACTTATCGATAAGTCATTTTAAGCCTATCGAGAAGTCACTCGAGAAGTCAGTAAATTGACTTATCTAGGACTCACTCGAGAAGTCCTAAAATGACTTGTCGAGAAGTCAATTTATACTTATCGAGAACTCAGTTCTCTTAATACTTTTGGTTAATGCAATTCTATCTTGTGTTAATTTTACATATTAAGGATGTAAATTAACAACTAAGCAGTTTACTTAGAATTTGAAAAATTCCAAGTTAATTGAATTTGAAAAACAAATATGCAGAGATTTCTGAAATATCTATAGTTCATATTTCAGTTAATTTCCAAGAATTAATTTTGATTTGCTGGAGATTAATCTACTGCAAAACATTAGCTGAGTTCTTGCCTTAAAATGAAGAGTTAAGCATTCCAATTTCACCTACAAGTCTAGTGAAAGTTGCTTCATCCAAAGGTTTAGTAAAAATGTCAGCTAATTGTTTTTCTGTTGGTACAAAAATGAGCTCAATGGTACCATTAGTAGCATGTTCTCTAATAAAGTGGTACCTCACATCAATGTACTTTGTCCTAGAATAATTAACTGGATTAGCTACTATAGGTATAACACTAATATTGTCACACATAATAGGAATTTTGTGTAACACTAGGCCATAATCCATTAGCTGATTTATAATCCAAAGCACTTGAGAACAATAACTTCCTACAGCTATGTATCCAGCTTCAGCTGTAGAAGTTGATACAGATTGCTGTTTCTTGCTGTACCAGGATACAAGTCTTTGTCCAAGAAATTGACAGTTGCCACTAGTACTCTTTCTGTCAACCCTGCATCCAGCAAAATCTGCATCTGTGTAGCTAACAGCTTCAAAACCAGTTCCCTTAGGATACCATAATCCCAAGTTTGGAGTCCCCTTCAAGTATCTGAAAATCCTCTTTACAACCATCAAATGTGATTCTTTTGGATTGGCTTGAAATCTTGCACATAGACATGTTGCAAACATGATGTCTGGTCTACTTGTTGTTAAGTAAAGCAATGATCCAATCACCCCTCTGTAGCTTGAGATATCCACACTTTTGCCCTTTTTATCTTCATCCAACTTTGTTGCAGTAGACATAGGTGTAGATGTAGGTGAACAATCAACCATTCCAAACTTTTTCAATAGATCCTTGACATATTTAGTTTGGCTGATGAAGATACCATCACTTCTTTGGCTGACTTGAAGTCCAAGGAAGTAACTTAGTTCCCCCATCATACTCATTTCATATTCACTTTGCATAAGCTTGAAGAATCTTTGGCACAGCTTCTCATTAGTATAACCAAAAATGATATCATCCACATAGATCTTAACTAGGATCATATCTTCACCATGTTTCTTGTAAAAGAGAGTCAAGTCTATGGTTCCTCTAGTAAAACCATGCTTCAATAGGAAATCTGATAATGTGTCATACCAAGCTCTAGGTGCCTGTTTTAGTCCATATAGAGCCTTGAGTAACTTATACACAAAATTTGGAAATTTTGGATCCTCAAAGCCAGGAGGTTGTTGCATATAAACTTCTTCTTCTAGCTTACCATTCAGAAAGGCATTTTTGACATCCATTTGATACACTTTAAAATTTGAATGTGCAGCAAATGTTAGAAAAATTCTTATAGCTTCAAGTCTTGCAACAGGAGTAAAAGTTTCATCATAATCAATTCCTTCTTCTTGTGAGTAGCCTTTTGCAACCAACCTTGCTTTGTTTCTGGTAACTATACCATTTTCATCCATTTTGTTTGTTCCATTAATGCTTCTATTCTTTGGTGCGGGAACTAACTTCCAGACTTTGCTTCTTTCAAACTGATTCGGCTCTTCCTGCATGGCGGATATCCAGTCAGGATCCAGTAGAGCTTTATCAATTTTATTAGGCTCTACTTGAGACCGAAAACATGCATCTAGGCACTCATTAGCAGTTACACTTCTAGTCCTCACACCAGCAACAGGATCACCAATAATTGTTTCTCTAGAGTGACCTCTATCCCAATTCCTTGTGTGAGTTTGTTGACTTGTGCCTTCATCATTTTCTTCATTATTGGTATGACTGGTAGATACTTCTTCTCTTTCTCCCCCTGAGTTTGTGCTATCAAATTCAGGTGTTTGAGATGAGCTTCCATTCCCATAATTTTCCTGTTCAGTAGTCTCTTCATTCATCAACTGTTGTGCATTAACCTCATCTTCTCCATCAGAATCACTATTAATGTTGAGGTTTTCAAATGCAAGGCTTCAACTTCATTACCATCAAGACATTCCAAGCCTGTACACTTGTCATCATCAAAGGTCACATTTGTGCTTTCCATGATCTTATTTTGATCAATCACATAGACTTTGTAGGCTGTTCTTTCCAGTGAATATCCCAAAAAAATTGCTTCAAAAACCTTTGAGTCAAATTTTCCCACATATTCAGAAATGTCTTTCAAAATATAACACTTGCTTCCAAACACATGAAGATGTTTTACAATAGGCTTTTTCTTAGACATGATTGAGTAGGCTGATTTGCCATGTGCCTTGTTAATGAGATATCTATTCTGAGTATAACATGCCGTGTTGACAGCCTCTTCCCAGAAACTTGTTGGCAACTTGGCATCTTGCAGCATTGTTCAAGCAGCTTCAACTAAAGTCCTGTTCTTTCTCTCAACTACTCCATTTCATTGAGGAGTTCTGGAAGCTGAGAATTCTTGAACAATGCCTTTGCCTTTGTAGAATTTACTTAATGTAATATTTCTGAATTTTGTTCCATTGTCACTTCTCAGTCTTTTCACACAATTGTAATGTGCAGTCTGTTTTTTTATCTTCTTGATGTGCTCAATTATGTTATGTGGAGTTTCATCTTTAGAGTACATGAACTCTACCCAAGTGTATCTTGGGAAATCATCCACCATCACAAGTGCATATATGTTCCTTAAAATTGATAAGACATTCACTGGCCCAAACAAGTCCATGTGAATAAGTTGTAATGGTGCACTAATAGAATTCATAGTTTTTGACTTGTGACTAGATCTTTTCATCTTTCCTTTCTGACAAGCTTCACAGACTTCAACTTGAGCAAACTCCAGCTTAGGCATGTCTCTCACTAACTCCTTTTTGACTAAGTTGTTAATTACCTTGAAATTTAAGTGAGACAGCTTCTTATGCCATAGCTTGCTTTGTTCTTCTGATGCCTTGGTGTAGAAGCAATAAATACCATTCTTATTTGTTGAGTCTAAGTCTGCAACAAACAAGCTTCCTTTCCTTGCTCCTTTTAGAGCAATTTCACTAGTTTTCTTGTTGATAAAGGTGTATTCTTCTTTGTTGAATAAAACTTCAAAGCCTTTGTCTATAAATTGGCTAACACTGAGAAGATTCACCTCAAGACCAGCTACTATTGCTACATCATCAATGACAATATTTTCAGAAACAATCTTGCCATATCCTATTGTGAATCCTTTGATGTTATCTCCAAAGGTCACCAATGGGCCAGCTTTCTCCTCAAACTGTGATAGAAGGGCCTTATCACCTGTCATATATCTGGAACATCCACTGTCAATGATCTATATGACTTTCTTTACTTTGCCCTGCACACAATGAGATTCAGGTGTGTTTAGTGACCCAAGCAGTGTTGGGTACTTTCTTCCTGTTAACTGATTTAGCAGAAGTAGAGTGATTTGTTTTAGATAAAATAGAATTCAATGATTGTTGTGCACTATCCCTTTCTGATATAGACTCAATTTTTGATTCTTTAAGGTCTACTCTCAGTTTATGACGTCTCTTCATCACTTTCAAGTTACAAGGGATGCAGTCAAATTTATCACAGAATGAGTAGGGATCATTTAAATCTGCTTCATTGTATTTGTAGGCTCCTTCAGTTAGCTTACTAACACCCTTTTTACAAAGGTAAGTTAGGTGATTTGCAGAGCAACATTTTTTACACTTCTTTCCAAGAACATTTGCAACATAGGTCAGATTATTGCTTTTGTTTATCCCCATTCTTCCATTTCTATTTTTCTTCTTCTTTCTTGCATCTTTAATCTTGGTTTCTTTGACAGGAGTCTTGGTACTTTGATTGTCCATAAGATTTTCTTCAGTCTTGGAAGACTGAATTGGATTGGTATTCCTCTTTTCATTAACCTCATCTGCAATTTCTTGCTTGATAATCAATTCTTCTTCACTGAAGTTTACCTCACAAGTCTTAAACACAGGTGACCCAACATTTTCAGCATTGCTGGAATATTTTCACTCTTTGTTGCTTTTCCTCTGTCACCGATATTTTTCTTCTTACTGTTTAAGGTATTATAATCAAGACCAATAACAATATTTGCACATGGTTTGTTTTTCTCATGGTACTGACCAACTAATTCAGATGCATTCTTGAGAGACTTCAACTTTACTTTACTTTTCTCCAGTTTTTCTCTTAGCACAACCTCAATCTCATTTGCACACTTGAGCTTGTTTTTCAGATAACCATTTTCTTGTTTCAAGGCTTCAAGCTCCACTATCAACAATTTAACTTCTTGTTTTTCACTTTCAAGCTTCTCATTTAACTTTATTAATCTGCTAACTTCTTCATTAGCAGCAACCATGCTTGTATGAATGTGAAACATTTTTGTGTTCATCTTTTCAACAGTTTTCTTATATTGATTCACATTTAAATCAGTGGAGGTAAGAGTTGGTACATGTGATTTAGATGAGGATGACTCTCCTTGCTCCAAGGCCATGAGTGCATAGTTTCCGAGTTCTTCATCTTCATCATTTTCAGAGTCATCCCAACTTTTACCTTCTGCAATATAAGCTTTACTTTGTTGTTTCTTCAGAAGAGCTTCATACTTTACTTCAAGTTTAAGATAAGCCTTATCTTTCTTTGCCTTCTTGGGTTTTCTGCATTCTGTAGCAAAGTGGCCTAGTTCATCACAACTGAATCACCTTATATTAGATCTGTCAACAGATCCAGTTTTGTAGCCATTCTTGCAATCAGAATTTTTCCCTTTTTCCTTCCAGCTGCTATCTTTGTTAAAGGACTATCATTTACTTTTGAAGTATCTTGGCTTCCTTACTCTAATGTTAGAGAATTTTCTAGCCAGATAGGCCATTGACTGATCTAGCTCATCCAGTTCTTCAAGAGTATAAAACTCATCCTTTTCCAACTCTAGTATGACTTGCTCCTGTGAATCAATTGTTCTCTGCTCACTTGTTGAGGCAACTGGAATATGAGATCTTGGTTCATCATTAGATGTTTGACCTTCATTTACTATTAAAGCACTTTATCCATCTACAACATGTCCTTGGCCAAATCTTAATGATTGCTTTTGAATCATCTATAGTTCATATGTATTGAGAATTCTATATAGAACTTCCAAAGTTATTCTGCTCAAGTCTCTCCCTTCCCTGATTGCTAAGATTTTCTGTTCCAAATGATCAGGAAGAGTAAGCAAGAACTTTAGATTCACCTCTTCAGCTTTATGGTATTTTTCATGAAGCTGCAAGTCATTTATCAGCTTATTGAATCTTTCAAACACATCAGTAATGCTTTCCTTAGGCTTAGCCATGAACCCTCATACAGTGAAATCAGTATCCTTCTTTGATTAGATCTAACCTCCTCAGTTCCTTCACAGAGTATTTCAATCTTCTCCCATATTTGCTTGGCAGTGACACAGTTAACAATATTATTGTACATCACATTGTCAAGTGACTCAATCAATATCAATTGCAAGCTGCTATCCAGGGAGACTTTCTCCTTTTCAGGGTCAGAATACTCAGCTGGATATTTTGGAGCATAAAGAGCTGGGATGATCCTGTCTCCATCTATAGATTCCTCAATTCTAACCGTAGGAATGAACGGTCCATCCTTGAGGATCTGAATGTAGAGTGGATTGGCCATCTTAATGAACAACATCATTTTTTTCCAATATGAGTAGTTAGCTTTGTCAAAGGTAGGAATTTTGGTGCTACTGATTTTCTGTGTATTCATTTTTCCAAGATCTTGAATTTGTTTACTTTCAGATTTAGCTCTGATACCACTTGTTAGGTAATGAATCACACACAGAGGGGGGGTGAATGTGTTTTTCTGATTTTAGGCTTTTCTTGAAAGTTCATGGTTGAACAAAGTAAATTAAATCTTGTATAGAAAATTGTTCATGCAGAGTCTAAACTTGCAGAAAATAAAGAACACAGATCTTCAAAACTCACTTAATTTTATATTAAAAATTAAGACTGTTTTGCTACAAAATTTCTAAGCTCTTTGATGTTCAAGAGCTCAGCTTCTTCTTGAGAGTGATACAAGAGATTTGATCTAAATTGTTACTCCTACCTAAAGGACCAGTGTTAACTTTATAACTCAGTTAACTGCTGATTTACATAGTGGATAATAAACATGCTATTAGCTTTTCTAAACTGTCACTTATCATTTCTATTTATAGAAAAACAAATCTCCATTTATGGCTTAACATATCTTTAACATCCCGTGTTCACTTTAATCTTCCTCTATCAGTTAATCTTTGCCATTGATCTTGCACACTCTTCAAGCTGCTTTTTGTAGACTTGTCAATCCAGCTGTTGGATTGTTTGTTGATTATTTATCTTGGATATGGAAGTGATTTGCAATTCTGTACTTTGAGACTGTACCTCGAGATCTCCAGTTTAAATTAATAGAACACTTGACATCTCGATAAGTACATAAACTTATCGAGATCTCTAGCACTCCATATTGAGTTTGACTTGTAGAGGTCTTTAGCTTGTCGATATCTCTAGTATTCACATCTTCACTTTAACTTATCGATAACTCAGAGTTCTCTACTGAATGTAGACTTGTCGATAAATCTAAGTTCTCTAGTGAAGGAATGACTTGTCGATATCTCCAATCTTCAGTTCTTCAATTTTGCTTGTCGATATCTTCCTGAGTTCTCTAGTAGCTTTTCTGACTTCTCCACTCTGAATTCATTCATTTCTTCTATCCCGGTGGATATTGCTCAACCACCGAGTAGTGACTGTATCCCGACGGATGTGCCTAACAACAGTCATCCATCGACTAGACAAACTACTATTCTGATGTATGTTCCTTATCCGTCGGTACTCTCTGCAACTTGAATGACTTGTCGATAAGCCATTCTGGAGTTCTAGAATGACTTCTCTATAACATTAAATCTGTGACTTGTAGAGATCTTGACTTAGAGTATTTTTCTCCAAACAGATTTATTCAACTCCAAGCTTCTTCAAAAATTTTCTGAGGCATGATCTTCTTGATTTTCTTCCAGATAGAATCCTTAGGCTTGATACTGTTTTAGGAAAAAACTCCAGTCTGCTCATTTGCATTTAACAGACTTTAAGTGTTACAAGTACAAAATACAAATTTAGATAACAATACAACTTACTCAGGGTTGACCCCAAGCTTAACTGATTACTGAAAATAACTGTTCATTAATCTTCTACTGAGATCAGATGTCCAGTTGACTTGCTTCATACTTTGATCAGAGATGCTAATGACATTGTTATCTCCAATAATCTAATTACATAAATATTACAAACTTTTACTATCAAGTTAGAGTATTGTTTGAGAATAAAAGAATATGCAGGTAAATTTTTATTACTACAACATCATTATCTTCATTATTAGGATCAAGAACATTGATGAATTGTGTAACATCTAAGCGTTCGATTTTCATATACACAAAAAAAAAACTTTAGTACTATAAGTACAGGTTGGATTGCAGAATGTTTGTTGTGCGTTTAAGTATTATATGGATTTATCAAATGCATGATTGTAACATTTGAGGCTAAATACATTTTTAACTCAGGCTCAATCCCCAATTTCCATTTCTGATCTAGAATGTTTCATTTTCATCGTAAAATATTAACTCACTATATGTTTACATAATAGCAAATTAGTTTTATACTATGAAGAAAATGCATGAATGGAATCATATTAGAATAATTATTTAATCAAACTCATTACTACTGTTCAACAAACCTAAAAATATACACAAAATTATCATATACAATATCATATGTGAATAAAAGTCAATGATGCAATGGAACATATAGAATAGGAAGTAATAGAATTAGCACAGTGACTAACAATATATATTACCTCCATTTTATATTAAAGTATTGGTTATTTTGTAGTTGTACTACAATATGATAACTAAAACTTTTTGGTGCTGAAGCCTGATAAAAGAGTAGGAGACGTGTCAATTGTATTTTAATTTGGACACAATTTGCGATCAATACATTTTTTTAATAGTTTAATTTATAACCCACATTAATTAATTCATGGTATTATTTAACTTGAAATATTTATTTTTTTATTATATATTTGCAACAAAAAGTTTAACTAACATCATATTGCAATTATCCGTGGCAATATTATTTGAGAGACATTTTTCTAAACTCGACACCTTAACTTTCATCGAAAAATAAAATATTCAAATCATAAAAAGAAATGATAAAATAATTTATTTAGCGCTAATCGTAATAAATAGCAAAATTATAATTTTTTTGGGTAGCACGCGAAACGCGGGCAAAGGTCCCTAGTATAACATAGATGTAGAGGAGGAACATTTGTAAACAATCAAGATAAAATCTATTACTTGTATATTAATAATCCTAAAAAAAAATTACTTCTATTTTGGGAAACTTTTATTTAATAATTCTTTTTAAAAATGAATCACATAACATTTCATCAATTAAAAATAGAGCTCGAACCAAACAGAATCGTTCGTAAACAAAATTTGAGATAAATTTAATTAAGTCAACATGATTCATTTGTAAGTTAAATTATAAAAGTTAAATTTTGGGTTATTAAATGAACAAAGATAACAATTTGTAAGTTAAATTACAAAAGTTAAAAAATAATATCTTTTTTGCTAAAAATTGAAAAGATTGTTACCAACAATTCAAATAATTATCAGTAAAAATAATAATTTTTAATAACTACTACTTGTTGATGTTTGATATTAAATATTTCGATAGACTTGGTATACATTTTTTAGGTCAGGGATCCTTAAAATTTTATTTAAATTAAATTTATTTTTAGAAAAAAAATTCCAACCAATTTGCTAGAATAGAAAGTAGTAATAAGTGTAACATTTATTTAAGGAATGTTTATGCAGCCTAGCTACAACATTTAGTATATGGTAATCTGCACCCTGAATTTGACATTTTTTGAAATCTATATCTCTTCTATATATAATAGGGTAACAAGGGTATAATTTAATTAGATTAAAAAGTCTCATTGAAAAGACTAAATTACCCATATTTTTAATATTTATATAAAAAATGTGGTTTATGGGAATCGAACTCAAGTTATTTCATTCAACAACACAACCTCTTACCACTACAACATATTGTCACATGTGCTTTTTATCATACACATAATATGTAAGTGTGCTAAATGAATATTTTATTTAACTTTAAATATACTTATTTGAATTCCGCAAAAAAAATGATAGTTGAATATTTGTACAGTTAATTTTAAAGAATTGAATTCAAGATATAAAATTAGGCATAGTACATAAATGGATTATTATCTTATTTATTAATCATTTTATAGTTTGAAAATATATCTCATATACTTTTAACATATTTTTTATTATAAAAAGTAATTAAAATGTACATATATAATTTTTAAAAAAATATTAAAAATAGAATCACTTATATATAAATAATCTATATTGGTATTACATATTTAGATAAGTTCGAATTATAATGAGTCAATGCATTTTAGAACTTGGCCCGTTGTTCAAAAAATACTCGAAATTTGACTACATGATCCGGCCGAAAAATATCGTCACATTCTACGTTTAGTAAATTTAAATTAGAAGGTCTGCGAGAATATCTTACCAATAATGTGAATTTTTTTAATATCTTATGTTAATATAAATTAATGTGGTTGAGGTCTTTATATGATCAAGTCAATTGATTATTTATATTAAAATTACTAACTTCACTGGTAACACATTATTATTTTTGGGATTTGTCCCAATTTTAAGAATATTTGAAATTTGAAATGAGATCTCACTAGATTTGTTAAAACTACGATGATATATTAAATCGATTTAATTTTTATTTTTCACTTAAAAGAAACTAACTTTTTAAAAAGAATTTTTTTAGATCAGCAATATTCATTGATCAGTATAATATTGTACAAATATTTTGAATTATTTTAATATTTTGAATTATTCAAATAAAAGTTATATCTATACTATATTGTAGCATTTGATTCAATGCATTTTATATTATTTAAGGAAAAAAACATATATTATTCAATAATTTGAAGGAATTAACCAGTTCAAATGATATTTATAAAACTTTATCGAACTGAAAATTTTTAATTTTAGAAGAATAGTATAAAATGTTATCAAATTATTATATGAAGAAATATAAGAGTCGTAATGAAAGAAACTTAAAATTGGTTTAAATAACGATATAAATACAAATTTTCTTTCGAATTCTTGAAAAAAGTCATGAATATCAATAATAAGTCTTAAAAATATATAATTCATTTTAATGTTACAACCATGATTGATACCCGGTTGCGTAAAAAATAGATATGGATTGTTTGTCAGTGATAATGTGAATACCATATATAAATTATAGCAATTTATTTATTACATAATTTTAATTTTTGAATAATTATAAATGCATGTTATTTAAGTGATCAATTATCTCACTTGATGTTAATAATGATTATACATGTACATAAATAAGATATTTAGCATATAAATAATTGAAACCATCATAATTTAATAAGAGATGTAACATATAATAATTTAAATGCTAACACACACACATACATATAACTTAATCTTACTTTGTTTATAGTAGTGTAAATAAAAAACTAACATTTTTCCATACATACATACGTTGAATTTCAAAAACTAATATTTTTCATTAAAATCAACTTTAATATTAATAGTAATGTAAATTTTACATTATTGTATATTATGATTGCAAGTCATTCTGACTTCAGTTATGTATTTTTTATCTTTTTAAATTGAGTAAGTTAATTGTAAGTTAGTAGTGAACTCACTAATAATATAGAGCATTACATATAATTTATTTAAATAAAATTCAAGATTTTGGTCAACTCTGTATTCAACATATATGTTAATTTGTAGCTTTTTATTTGTAAACATACTACCGATATTTTACATATTAAGTTTAATCGTTTCGTTTTAAACGTACACTTACTACCCTGTTTATATTCATTCATTAAATATAAAATAACTGGTAAGAAAAAAATATAATATAATAATAGTTGAGGGAATATTCACTTCTAAAAGTGAGGAAGCATTCGAAGCTCCTAATATTATAGAGGGGGACATGGAGCTTGTTGAAGAGAAATTTTATCTCCATTTTCTACAAAATATGACTGAAGAGCCTATATAAAGATATTGTTGTACTTGCTCTACAAACATTATAATTGCATGATGCATAAAAAAACTCTAGAAAATGACCCGTGCCTCGCACGGGTAATTATGCTAGTTATATTATTATAAGTCAAACATGATTTCAGTATATTAACACCTTCCAAAATAAAGTTTTAACACATATAATTTAGTTAAAAAAAATTAAATCATGTATGACATATAACTACAAACTCTATAAATTATTATCCAACTTGAAATCCAATCACACTCAACTTCTTTCTTATACTATTATAAGCGAAACATGATTTCAGTATATTAACACCTTCCAAAATAAAGTTTAAACACGTATAATTTAGTTTAAAAAATTAAATCATATATTCAGTATAACTACAAACTCTATCAAATATTATCCCACTTGAAATCTAATAGAACTCAACTTCTTTCTTATCTATTTTGTTGGGAAACAAAAATCTTTCAATTTTTTTTAATTCAAATTATAATATAACAATATAATTAATAGATTAAGAAAAAAATAATAAAAATAATATTACAATAAACAATACCAAATCATCCACATACATTATTACTATTTAAAACTCCCACTTTTCTATAGTCAAGCACCTATATAAGTGTAGTAGGAGGACATTTTAAAATTTTAACTATCTACATTTTGAATCATTCAATAATATAATACATACAAGATAATACACAAATATTTTAACTTTATTAATCTCAATAATATATAATTATTGTCTTTTATAAATTATTAAAAAATTAAATCATGTATCTAATATAACTACAAACTCTATGAATTATTATCCAACTTAATATATAATCGCACTCAACTTATTTCTTATTTCTTTTGCGGGGAAACAAAACCCTTCCTAAATTAATTTTAGTAATTCAAATTATAATATAACAAAAATAATTAAGAAAATAATGAAAAAAAAATAAAAAATAAAATTACAAAAAATAATACCAAATCATCCACATACACCACTGCTACCCACATAGCGAAGCGACCTATAAGTTATAGTAGGAGGACATTTTAAGATTTTAAATATCTAAATTTTAAGTCATTCAATAATATATACATATAAGATAATACATAAATATTTTAACTTCATTTATTTTAATAATATATAATTATTGTCTTTTAAAAATTATTTTTATAAAATAATAAAATTATAAATGTATAATTAGTCTGTGTATTGTAGGCCAGTAAGGACTAAATGGTAAAATGCACGAACTGCATTCACTAAATATGACTGCACAAAATATTTTGTGCTACAGGCATATATATTAGTTGTGTAAAAGTATGGCATATGTTGTATATTGTATACATAAAATGGAGAGGCCACGATAACTTGTGCCTTATTCTTGAGTTTTTTAATGATAAGAAAGTGAGTAAATGAGATAAAGTTTTCTTATTTCATTTTTAGAGTGAAATTTAAAATAAAAGTGTGTTAAATTTAAATAGATCACCAATTATTTTTATTTTCTTAAATTCGGAAGCATGATTACGAGATAAAATGGAATTATTTTATTAACCTTACACTTATTTTTCTTTTTTTTTTAAAAAAAAATTCGAGAACAAAGAATTAAAATTAATAAATTTCATTATGTATGCAAAGTTCACAGCGTTATCACTGAACCTCCATTAAATTGAAGAAAATAAAATTGTGAAGAACCGAAGAAGACAGAAGAAACATGTGAGCTTTATTATAGTGTGTATTCTATCATGACTGTGTCAAGACTCATGATTATGTCTTAATTTTCCAACTCTGTTTTACAAAGTGAATGGAGATAAAAGCATTGTTTGCCCGCAATATATAAGTCACTTATAAGAAATTTCAAACAAATCCAAAATTTATAATATATCCGATAAGTTTAAGGGCATGTTTGGTTAGGGGTTGAAGGAAAATGGGCTGGGCTGGGCTGGGATGGGTTGTGAAAAATCATGTTTGGGAATTTCATTGTTTAGGAGGGTTGGGTTGTGAGGGGTTTATTGAAGGGTCGGGAGAGGTTTTTTTATAGCTAAACCCGACATTTTCAACACCCCAAATTGGGGTGTTACTTCCACTCACCTTTTTTACCATTTCATTTGTTGTACTGCTCCGCTCTCTCCTCTCGCTCTCTCTGACATGAACATTGACAATCCCAAATCGCCCCGGGGTCTTCTCCTTGCTGGGCCCGGATTCTCGCTCCGATTGGACAGGAATAACAGCGGCGTGTGGTGTAGCTGTAGGGTGGGCACCTACAAAACAGAATCGGAGGGGTGGCGTCCCTGCGGCACCCCTGGCGTGAGAATGAGAGAGGGTTTTTAAGGAGAAAGGGGCAAAACGGGAATTATACGAGATTATTGTGGTGTGTGTACATGTGTTTATATGTGTGTATATATGAGAGAGAGTGTATATGTGAGAGAGAGTGTAACCTCCACCCTTCCTTTTGTTCTTCCATTTATAGGCCTCCTACTAGGGTTTAGGGGTTTGTACCTTTCGATCTGGACCTTAGGTGTGTCTTTTGGACTGTAGGATGCGTGGACGCTCAGGATGGACCGGTGTACTATGGAATCCGGACCGTAGGAATGTTCTGGATCCGGGGTACCTGGACGGCGGTGATGTTGCCACGCGTCCTGGAAAGGGTCAAAGCTGAGTGCTCCCTGGGCTTTTCTCAATGGGCCCCGGACTTCTGTTATTGGGCCTGTACTAATATAGGCTATCATTTTCCCATCACTCCCTTATGCGGGTTTTCCCGGATGGGGGAGTAGATTAGTTATCATTGTGCCGTAACGCCTTAGGAAAATTTTTAGGGTTTATTTGATTTATTGTCCCCTAGCTATGACGACTGAGAATTTTGCGACGTAATCAAGTTAATAAAGTATGTTATGTGATTAAGTGTTGATCAAATGTCTATGCTGTATATTAGAATATAGGAGCGTAAATAAAAACGTTCCAATTTAAAGAGTCAGCTTAGAAGTTAAGCTGTGTCGTCGGGCCGTCAGGTAGAACGGAACCCGTCCTAATAAGGAATTAAAGAATATAAAATGTGAATTATATGTGATTGAATGAAATGAATGAGTAAATAAAGTATTTCGTCCTAAGTGACGTGTTGATTGGAAAAGATAATGAGAAGCGTAATCGAAACGCTGAGCGTCAGACCGTCAGGCTGAACGTGACCCGGTACGCGTAGAAAAGGATAAAGATTAAAGAAGGATAAATTCCATGATTAGACCTGAGTCGTTATGTGATTATATATGTGAGATTGTTGTATGTGTGCATGACTAGGTGTTCTGTGACATTTTTATTATTTTTTAAGGAATTATGTGACTTAAATAAAAGTCTAATTAACCTTCATGCATTTTTATAAAATTATCTGAGTAAGATAAAAACATGGGATTTGTTTTGATATCTTCTTAGTAGTCCTAGAGACTTTTTAAAAATGATAAGTGGATTTATTTGGTGGTCTTTGCATTTTTAAATTGATTTTATGTGGAAAAATGTTATTATTAAGGGGAGATTGCGAAATTCATATAAAATCAACCGTACGCTCAAAACCTTATTATGAGTAATGGTCGGAAAGCTAATTTCGAGATCTACGTTTTGAAATTGTCATTTGCAATAATTTTCAACTTTCTGAGAGAGATATAATTTATATTTAGTTTTTATCTTATTTGAGTAAAAAGAAAAAGATTAATCAACATAAGTAGGGATTAGTTAATTACTAAAACGCCCCTACCCTCTAAGCATATATATATGTTAGGTCACACACACTGTAGAGGGGGTGAATACAGTGTAAAGTACAATCAAATCGAACTTTAATATCTCAAGTAACAGAAAACAAACTTTATTGAAACAATAAACTCTGTTACAGTATGGAACTGTTACCTCTCAGTGATGAACAAATATCACGAGAGCTGCTAGGGTTACAATGAATAATCTTCTCGAATATGATAACACTTTTAGTGTAAACCCTATGTCTGTGTTTATATACAACACAGTTACAAGATAATCGCTAATTGATATGGAATATAATTCTGCTTCCTAAAATATATCAATCAGATATCTTTTCTTCCAAGTATTCTATTCTTCATAGAATTCCTTCTTCATGCATATCTCTTCTTATGTTTATCTCGATCTTCTTTCCTTTAATCAGCTATTGTCCTTATCTGAACATCCTTCAAGACTTAAGTTCTGATATCCATCTTCTGATGATTATCTCCTGATAATATAAGTACTGATATCCTTAAGTCCTGACTTTCAGTAAGTACTGATTTATCCTGTTTAAGTAAGATCTGAAAACTAAACATAAATCATATTAACCATGACATTATCAAATATATCTAACAATCTCCCCCAACTTGTAAATTAACATAATATACAACTTTAACAGATATTTGATGATGTCAAAAACATTAAGTACAAATGCATGAGAATTAGACTAGATAACTACAACTTACAGTCCTTAAAGCTTTACCAATATTTAACTTCTGATAACAGCTTCAGTCTGTACAAATATCAGAATTTAATCAGTTCTAGATCTTGACTTGGCTTCATCTTCTGATCTCTCTGATGTCAGGAGTTGTTCTGAGATAGTTCTTCAACAAACATCTCTCTGCATATCTAAGTTCATCAATCATCCTCCTTTTAGCATCTTTAAGCTCTGCATTAACTTCACCAATTTGAAAGATTGCAGCCCTGAGATCATTAATCTTTGCTTTTCTTATATCCTGATCCAGTCTGATCAAATAAGCTTTATCAGACTCAAGATTGAATTCCACAGCCCTATAACCCAGAAAGGTAGTTATAATTTTAGCAGTGTTGGGCTTCATTTCAACTATATCACCCTTGTGATCTCTGTACTTTGGAACATATGTGCTGTCAGACTTAACAGAATAAAGCCTTTTCTGTCTCTGAATCTGATCCTTCAAATAGTTTGCAGCACTTCCTGTCAATCTGTCATCCATTTGAAGTAAGAATAGTACATGCTCCAATTCTTCAAAATACTTCAATGGAATGGCATTTTGCCTTATATGATAAACCCTACCATCTGTCATAAAGTACAACAAGATGTGTTCTTTCAAGTAGGTATGGTAAACCATTTGTACAGATTCCAGTTGATTCAATCTCTCAGGAGTTGCTCCAATACCTGGTTCACTCAAGGAAGTTGGATCATTGGTAGTGTTCTGTATTCTTCTTTCATCAGCACTTCCCAATCCAGTTTTATCTCTTGCTTCCTTTTCAGTAACTACTCTTGCTTCAAAACCACTTGCAGCAGTCTTCAAAGGTTGAGTCTGTTTTGCTTTAGTGAATCCTGGTAGGAGTGTCTTTGGTCTAACTTCTGATATCAAGTTAACTTGAGCTATGTCAGAGGTTACTTGCTTCTTTGGAATATCAGAACTTACTGTCTCTTTACTCTAAACAACTTGAGCCATGTCAGAGGTTGTTTTAAGAACTTTTCTTGAAGTCAGAGCAAGATCATCCTTTTCATCAGTGATTTCTTCATTCTCAGGAGGCACATAAACCTTGATAGGTTCACCAACCTTTTCTTTGCCCTTGGATCTTGAATCTATCTGCGGTTGTGATTTAACCAATGTTGCTTCAGTATTTGTCCTTTCTTTTATCACAATGCCTTTGATTTTTGGAAGTGTCTTTTTACCAGAAGCTTCAGATTTAGATATGACTTTTTCTGATTTAAGTCTGGCTTCTTCTTCCATTAAACTCTCCAAGTCCATTCCTGGATTTTCCTGAAGAGATAACTGTCTTGACATTTCTTCATCAAGATCTAAAAGTTCATCAGAACTTATCCTTTTACCAGTAGCAGAACTAATTTTTTTCCCAGTATCAGAACTTGTCCTGTGACTTGTGATTTCAGCTTTTCTTGATGAGAAACCTCTACCTTGACTATGACCTCTACCCATTCCAGAGTTTCCTTGATCATCCTTTTCATCATCCTTCCCTTTCAGTGTCTTGCCAGTCTTGTATTTGGACTTAATTACTTTCTCCCCCTTTTTGGCATCAGCAGGTAGTAGAAGAGAGACAAGCAATTCCACTGAGGCTTGGATTTCAGTAAGTTGAGATAGCTGAGAAGCTTGATTTTTCAGAATATCATCAATCTGAGCTTGTTGTTTCTCTTGATTCTTCTCAATATAAGCAATCTTGTCAAAGGTAGGTTGTAAGAAATTTTTCTTGTCAATTTTCTGAATTTGGTCTCGTTTGATGAATTCTTCCTGAATCTTGTGTAGCTCTGCATGAGTAGTTGAATGGAGACCTTGTAGATGTTTAGTACTCAATGCAGTGACTCTAAGCTGGGTTTTGAAATCATCAGAATTTAACATTTCATCAGCTTTTGTCAAGTTCTCAGCAAGATGCTTTGTATTTGGAACACAGGAAACTGAGTTCCATTCCTTAGTCCACTCCTGTCCTGCAGGAGTTTCATTCCAAGGCACTGGTGCTTCTCTGGTAACAAACTTCTTAACAAGTTCAGATTTAAGAATAGTTTGTTGAGGAGCATGTCCTGAAGGACCTGCTTCATCAGCATCTGTATTTGGAACAGCATCACCAGTATCTCCAGCATTTGCAGCATCACAACTTACCGAATCAGTATCTTCTGATAAAACAACAGTGTGAGTAGCAATGGAGGCATCAGCATCCTCTAATTGCTGATCTGGTTCGAAGTTCTGATCAACAGTCATATCCTGATGCTCACCTATATTCTGATCATCAGCATCTAGATACAGAGAAGGTGTAGAAGAGAAGTTTGGATTTTGAGCAGCATCAGTAACAGGTGTTGTTGATGGATTAGTTGCTGTTGGAGCTTCTAAGAGAATCACTTCAGGTACAACCAAGGTCTGGATATCAATATCAGCACTTGTGCCTGTATTAAAAGGAGATACAGACTTTTGAACAGGAGACACGGATGGTGTGTTGGCCTGTTCAGGAACAGCGTCCTGAGTTGGAGTTGATGGAGAAGTAGTGACTTTAGCAGATTCCTTTTCTTGTGAGATCAGAGATTCCTGATCTCCTTCCTTAGCTGCTGCTTCTTCATCATCTGAAACTGGCCTTTTTGCCCTCTGTTTCTTGTATCTCTTTGTAGATATGGATTCCTTGGGAGTGTCAGGATCAGTCATTCTTCTAAGCCTCTTGAGAAGCCTAGATCCCCCAATTCCAGAATCCTTCTGAGAAATCACTTTCTCAGCTTCTTTGACAACAGGTTCTGATGTAGAAACCTGTTCCTCACTGTCAGACTCATCTCTCAAAGCAATCCTCCTTCTCTTTTGAGGTGTTTGAGGAACAGTCTTTATCATCTTAGGCTTGGAAGATGAAGGCTTCACAGTAGGTGCTGAGGATGAGGGTTGAACTGTCTGTGAAGTGGAGAGATAGGATTTGATATATTACCTGAGGGTTGGTTGAGTAGTATGAGTGGTATGTTCTGATGGTTGTTGTGGTGTTTGGGAGGTGGTGTTTGGTTGAACATCAGGATAAACAGATCTATAGAAAACAGGATCAGCATTTACTAAGATCTGTTTTACAGACTGAGGAATCTGTAAAGGTCTAACCACTGGTTTCTTAGTATCAGCATTGACCAGGTCATTAAAGTAACGTTTTGCAACTTTGAAAGGTGGAGTTAAGGTACTGGTTAGTCGAGGTTCATCAGTACAAAAAGTATATATAAGTTGACAGAATCTAGCAAAGTAAACAACATTCCTATCCTCTGTCATCCTATCCCTAATAAAACCTATTATAGCAGTTGCAAGATCAAAATGAGTTTGGTTTATAATGGCATACCCGATGTGCTGACTCATTATGGGGATGGCATCAAAATTCGAACACTTGTTCCCAAAAGCTTTAGTGATGCAGTCGAAGAAGAAACTCCATTCTCTTCTGATATGAGCCCGTTTCAACTGCCCAAGCTTTGCCAAACTCTGTTCATACCCCAAACTGGTCATTAACTCCTGAAGAGCTGATTCCTCTGGAATTGAAAAAGTACATCCTTCTGAGAGATGTAGAGCCTTGCGTATTGTACCAGGAGTGACTGCATATGAAGAATCACCCACTTCGAAAACAATGCTAGGAGTACCATTTTGACCACCATTATCAAAGTTTCCAGTCCTCCAAAGTGTCAGAACTTGTTGGCTTGAGAATACTGAAGGTTGGGTCAATGCATACCCGATTTCACTGTGTGCAAGAAGATCTTGCACAAAATGCAATTCAGACGGAGCTTCAGCATTATCAAGAATTGCAGCATAGTTGTTTGGAACAAATTTAGCTCTATCAATGATTAAATCCTTAGGTGCCATGAAATTAATCGAGATGTATAAGTGCCTGTTAGGTGTTTCATAGAATGTCTATATGAAAAACCAACGTTAGAAGAAGAAAGAGAGTAAAAGCAAATAGAGAGAAAAAGTGTGAAAGGAAATAAAAGATTAAAAAATCCTCTCTCTGTCTTATACTTTTAAAAAAAAATGTAACCGTTGGACACCTGTCAGACATGCAGTAAAAACGAATAGTTAATGAGCACGAGAAAATAGTTTCATTACTTACCCACTTGCAGTTTTTCAAGAAAAAACCGTTCCACTTACCAAGTTATTCCATTAATCAAGGTGAAACAGTTTTAATTCAAAATTGAAACTGTTCCCACTTATTTAATTAGTTTTCAATGCAACATCAATATTCTGAAAAAAAAAATCGAGTGAAAATGACCATAATAAATCAGACGAGCAAGTACTGATAAAATAAAATCAGAACTTAAGTTAAAGCAGAATTTATATGGTCATCAGAATATGAATATGTATCAGGATTTATCAATGCATTACAAAATATCTCAGAGACAAGATCTTGAAACAAAAACAAATTTCATTAATATATCAAGAGAATACATTCATGAAATTTAAATTATATCAGAACTTGTACAAGATTTCCCTAAGCTGCTAAACCTAACGTCAACAGCCTTTGTCCTAGCTCAAGAAGCAGGGCAAGGCTGATGATGAAGAAAAATAGGAAGAAGAAAATAAATCATTTCTTCTTCCTACTCTCAACAAACAAAATAGCGAGTCGTATGATTCGCTCTTGCTGGCGGAGAGCTTCCAACCTTTTCTCCTCCAATCGCTCCAGATGGCGATGGTAGTCCATGTAGAAGAACAGGAGGTGGGTGAGTACTTTCTGGGGAACGGAGTCCCATATCTCATCAGGAATGGCAGTAATGTGCCATTCCTGTTGCCAATCGGCACAGCTCAGCTCCATGTTGAATGTTTCGTAGTTCAAAAATATATTATAATTGACCATGGTGTTTTTGATATAAAGATTATGAAGGTGAGTTTGTGATAAAAGATTTGATGGGAAGGCTGATGTGAAGTGGTTGCTTATATAGGCAAGAGAATGCCAGGAGACGCAAGGAAATTTTAATGCTTACAGGTAGAATTAATTCTACCTCGTCTCCCCAGACTTGGAAAAAGAAAAACATTCATTGGAAAGAGAAAACATGGTTTAATGCGCACAAGTAGCAAGTAAAAGTTGACTGTTCATGTACGAGTACCACTATCCCTAACTATAGTGACTATTAATCTTCCACTTCAACATTTTCTGGTTTAAACTGAGACTGTTGTCAAATTTTATCCACAAATAAGTCAAGTAAAGAATCAGACTGTAATATCAGAACTTAGACTTATATCAGAACTTAACAGTCATCAGAACATAATTTCTTAACTCGAAAAAGGAATGCCTATCTTAGTAATTCCTCACACAAATTCTGATTTATATTCTTCAGAACTTAATCATCAGAATATGCAATCAGAACTTGTCCTCAGAATTTGTGCAATGTGATACAATGACTGTTCATCTAAAATAACATAGATCACCACAGTGATTTTCATCATTCATATGGAGTGGTTAGTGTGTGCATTAAGCTAAATATCAGACAAAGAGTAAAGTCTGATTCACTTCAGTACATCTTAGAAATAAGGCATAACTAAAACTTTGCTAAAGAGCTGTCATTATTCTGAAACCTACTGTTGAATGAGTTCATGCTTGAGTCCACCTCAACTATTTTGTGCTAATTTTATGCATCTTTTTAAATTCCATTTTACAGTGGCTTCTCAGTGTAAGTGAGTCACGACTGCTTATCAGAATTTATGCTATTATCAGAGTATTTCTCCAGTAATCATAGAGTGTGAAAAGTCACCAAGAAAATATTTTGCTTTTCTAATGCATATTTACTTAATACCAGCAATGCACTTGGGTCGTCCCTTCCATATTTTTACTCTAGATCTCAAAGGAGTACCTGATTTTAATCCATGATTATTTTCTTTTTCTTTTGATAAGAGAGGTTTACCAGCACTTAGTACATTCAACAGATTTACTAGCATCAGAACTTAACAGATGAGAAGCAATATTCTAGTTTGTGACTTAGTAATAAGATAGACCAAGTAAACTCAACTAAGCTCAATTATCAGAATTTGCTTGTGTCAATAGATTTCCACAGTAATAATTACTTCTTACATGGGATCCCTTGTTTATTGAAGACTACTAGGTCAGCATCTAGCACAGTTATCCTCATAGGATTGAATAGTTACCTAAACAGACATATCACTATCAGAGTCTAGAAACATTTATCAGACAACATGCAGTACTTAAACACATTTTTCAATTAAGCACGGAATACACAAAGAGATTAAATTCTGTAAATACTGATCATAAAGTCTGATGCATCAGAACAAAACTAAGCAGATTTAGAGAAAGAACCTGAAACCATTCCAAGTTCATTTACCAATCTTGTAAAAGTAGCTTCACACAATGGTTTTGTGAAGATATCTGCTAGTTGTTGATCTGTTGGAACAAAGTGCAATTCCACTGTACCTTCATCCACATGTTCCCTGATGAAGTGGTACATGATGCTGATGTGCTTTGTCATAGAGTGTTGAACTGGATTACCTGTCATAGCAATAGCACTTTGATTATCACAGTAAATAGGGATTTTGAAATATGTTAACCCATAATCCAGTAACTGATTCTTCATCCAAAGAATCTGTGCACAACAGCTTCCTGCAGCAATATATTCTGCTTCTGCAGTTGATGTGGAAATTGACTTTTGTTTCTTGCTAAACCAAGAAACCAATCTGCCTCCAAGAAATTGGCAGATTCCACTTGTGCTTTTCTTGTCAATTTTGTAACCTACAAACTCTGCATCTGAGTAACCTATTAGTTTAAAATCTGATTCTCTGGGATACCACAATCCCAGATCAGCTGTTCCCTTAAGATATTTGAAAATTCTTTTCACAGCTGTTAAGTGAGGTTCTCTTGGATCTGCTTGAAATCTTGCACAAAGACAGGTAGCATACATGATATCATCAACATAAATCTGGACCAGAAGTAAGTCCTTTCCATGGTTGAGGTAGAACAGTGTTTTGTCTATAGTTCCTCTGTTAAATCCACTTTCCAGAAGAAACTGAGCTAAAGTCTCATACCATGCTCTGGGAGCTTGCTTAAGTCCATAAGTGCTTTATCAAGCCTGTAGACATAATCTGGATGTTTGGAATCTACAAAGCCTGGAGGTATTTCAACATATACTTCCTCCTCCAATTCTCTATTGAGAAAAGCACTTTTCACATCCATTTGAAAGACAGTAAACTTTTTGTGAGCAGCATAAGCCAAAAATATTCTTATGGCTTCTAACCTAGTAACTGGTGCAAATGTTTCATCATAATCAATTCCCTCCTGTTGAGAATATCCTTTTGCAACCAGCCTTGCCTTATTCCGTGTGATTATACCTTCACTGTCAGTTTTGTTTCTGAATACCCACTTTGTACCAACAACAAATCTATTCTTTGGTCTTGGCACTAGGGTCCAGACTTTGTTTCTTTCAAATTCATTTAACTCTTCCTGCATTGCTTACACCCAATCAGCATCTTGAAGAGCTTCTTCCTCTTTCTTTGGCTCAGTCTGAGAGAGAAAAGAATTGTAAAGACATTCGTTTGAAGTACCTGTTCTAGTTCTGACATCTGCATCAGGATTTCCAATTATCAAATCAGGTGTATGTGATTTAGTCCACTTTCTTGCAGATGGAAGGTTTTCTCTAGAACTGGATGCTCCCCCATGATCCATGCTGTCTTCATTTTCATTTTCTGATGCTCCCCCTGAATCTATGCTCTCTGAGTTGGATTCTTCAGAATTTAGATTTTCAGAACTATCAGAACTTGACTTATCAGAACTTGACGAATCAGAACTTGAAGAGCCGGATGTATGTTCTGATGCTTCTTGAAATATGGTAAGATCTTGAGTATGCTCCCCCTGCATAGGTGCATCTTCCTTTGGCGTAGTCACCACAGTTTCAATAACATCAGAGTTTAATCCATCAGAGTTTACATTATCAGGACTTAGACTGTCAGGATTTTAAGTATCAGAATTTGAGTCTTCATTTTCAAATCTCAGCTGATCATGATCAATAAAATCTTCAGGACCAGTAATCTTCTTGTCATCAAAAGAGACATTGATAGATTCCATGACCACTCTTGTGCTCAAATTATAGACTCTGAAGGCTTTTGTGGAAAGTGGATATCCAACAAAGATTCCTACATCAGCTTTTTGATCAAATTTGGATAGCTGTTCAGGATGAGTCTTGAGAACAAAACACTTGCATCCAAATACATGAAAGTACTTCAGATTTGGCTTCTTTTTCTTCACCATCTCATATGGTGTTTTTCCTTGCTTGTTAATGAGTGTTGCATTTTGAGTAAAACAAGCAGTCTGCACAGCTTCAGCCCAGAAATAGGTTGGAAGCTTTGCTATTTCAAGCATTATACGTGCAGCTTCAATGAGAGTTCTATTCTTCCTTTCAACAACTCCATTTTGCTGTGGAGTTCCAGGAGCAGAAAATTCCTGCTTAATTCCATGGTTTTTGCAGAACTCTTCCATTATCAAATTCTTGAACTCAGTGCCATTATCACTCCTTATGGTTTTCACAGAATCTCTGACCAATTTATCCTGATATTTGACATGATCAATCAAGATAGATGCAGTTTCACTTTTTGTGTGCAAGAAATACACCCATGTGTATCTGGTGAACTCATCCACTATGACCAATGCATATTTCTTCTTTGCAATAGACATGACATTCACTGGACCAAATAGATCAACATGTAGTAGATGATAAGGCTCAAGAATTGATGATTCAGTCTTGCTCTTGAATGAAGATTTTCTTTGTTTGGCCTTCTGACAAGAATCACAAAGGCCATCAGAAGCAAATACTGACTTTGGCAGTCCTCTCACTAGATCTTTCTTGACTAGTTCATTTATATTGTTGAAATTTAAATGAGAGAGTTTTTTGTACCAATTCTAGCTTTCTTCAATTGATGCTCTACTCATCAGACAGATTGCAGAACCATCAGTATTTGTTGAAATCTTAGCTTCATAAATGTTACCACGCCTGTATCCTTTCAGAACAAATTAGCCTTTGGATTTACTCACAACTTCACAGTGTTCTTCAAAGAAATCAACATGATAACCTCTGTCACATATTTGACTTATACTCAGCAGATTGTGTTTAAGTCCTGAGACCAGAGCTAATTCTTTAATGATGACATTCCCAAGATTGATATTGCCATATCCCAATGTTTTTCCAATGTTGCCATCTCCATAAGAAACGCTTGGGCCAGCTTTCTCCATAAAGTCTGATAGCAGGGCTTTATTTCCAGTCATATGTCCTGAACATCCACTGTCCAGAACTAGAATATTTTTCCTGTTGCCCTGCAATCACAAAGACCACTAATGATTAGTTTTAAGGACCCAGACTTGCTTGGATCCTTTGGCCTTATCAAGTTTGTTAACATTTGCAGCGGATTTAGCATCAGAGTTTATGTTAACATTTTTCTTATCAGAACTTACACTATCAGACTTTGAATCAGAATTTACACTAGAAGGAACAATGAAAACTTTCTTCAAAGAAGGTTTTATTTGATAATAATCATAGTACAAACTATGATATTCCTTACAAGTATAAATGGAATGCCATAAACTACCACAATGAAAATAAGGATTTTGTGGTTTATATCTAACAGACCGACTCTTAACTCCTGATTTTGAAGGTAAGGAGTTTATGTTCTTATTCTTCCTGCAAAAAAAAGCCAGATGGTTAGAACTTCCACAGTTATGACACGTTTTCCTAGGAGCATCAGGAACAGGCTTATAATCATTGCTTTTATTCACACCTTCCTTTCTATTCCTATTTTTCCTAGGTGATTTTACCTTATTTGCATTCTTAACATCTTTCATCTTATGCTTAAGCTGCTTCTTAGTCATTAAGCCTATATTTACTTCAGCTGTCTTTTCCTGTTTTAGTTTGTCAGAAGTTAATACCTCTTTAACTTCTGATTTCTCATTATCAGACTTTACAGTTACAAACTTAACAAGTTTTAATTTTGGCTTTTGCTTAACAACATGCTTAATTTCTACAGTTCCTTTATCATTCTTATCCTCTCCATAACCTAAGCCCTTTTTCCAATTTTCACTACTTAGCAAATTTTGAGTTGTTCTGCCAGAGTTAGTCCAAGTCCTGATAATATCTCTTTCCTTTTCTAACTCAGTTTTTAGAGATTCATTCATTTTTAGCACTTCATCCCTTACATAAAAAGCATCATCTCTATCCTTCTGAGTTTGATGGAACATAACTAACTCTTTTTCTAAGAAATCATTTCTTTTCTTAAAAGCGAGATTTTCAGAAGTTAATCTTTCACATGTTAAAGTTTGATCTCTATAACTAAAAAACATGGTTTTAAGATATCTTCTCAACTCATTAATATCATCAGTATGAAAAGCATAAGTAGTCTGAGGTACCTTTGTTTCAGCAGCTTCAGAATTGCTCTCAGCACTTTCTTTATCAGCATTTGCCATCAAAGCATAGTTCTCCTCACTTTTAGAGTCTTAGATGTCTGTCCAGATTTTCTTCTTTGTGACAAGAGCCTTGCCTTTGTCACCCTTCACTTTCTTGTAATCAGGAGATATGTGGCCTTTTTCACCATAGTTATAGCATTTGACATTGGTATAATCTCCTCTATTAGACTTTCCTCCTCTGCCCTCAGATCTTCTGAAATTCTTCTTATCAGAACTTGTGCCTTTCCTGGAAAACTTCTTTCCCTTCCTGAACTTCCTGTATACAATCTTTGTGATCCCTTTCACCATAAGAGCACACAGCTTCATCATCTCCTCATCAACATCAGTCTCAGGCAAGCTTTCAGAATCTGAGTCATCATCACTTTCAGAACTTGATCACTCAGTATCAGACTTTGTGAAAAGAGCTTTACCCCTGTCTTTCCTTGAGGTAGCTGCCTTGGGGGATTCTTCTTCAGCCTTAAGAGCAACTGTCCTTGACTTTCCTCCTTTCCTCTTGCTTCTTTGTTCCATCTCAAGTTCATGAGTCTTGAGCATTCCATAAATTTCATCAAGAGTTGTTTCATCAAGATTGTAGTTGTCTCTTATTGTTGTTGCCTTCAAATCCCAGCATTCAGGAAGAGCTAACAGGAATTTAAGGTTTGAATCTTCAAGATCATCCCAGAGCATCCCATATCTCCTTAGCAGTCTTGCAGTTAATTACCCTGTTTGACATTACATTATCAATGACACTATGCAGTAAGTGTCGTACCTTAGCATCCTTAGCAATTGATGCGATATCTTCAGCAGTATAATCACTCTTCTCCTTTGGTACGGTCTTTGCTGCTTCACCTGCAACTGCAACAGCGAGCTTGGTTGGTTTGTGAGGCCCTTCCTTGATTCTATCAAGATATTCTGGATCTGTTGCTTCTAGGAACATGGTCATCCTCACCTTCCATATGGGATATTCAGATGGTCTCAGTATGGGAACTCTGATGGTCTCATACAGACTTTGAATTTGTGTCTTTGGTAGGCTTAGTTGGAGTTTCTGTGTCAAACATGATTGTGTTTGGATCTTTAACTGTATTTGCGTTAACAGATCGGCTCTGATACCACTTGTTAGGTCACATACACTATAGAGGGGGTGAATACAGTGTAAAGTACAATCAAATCGAACTTTAATATCTCAAGTAACAGAAAACAAACTTTATTGAAACAATAAACTCTGTTACAGTATGGAACTGTTACCTCTCAATGATGAACAAATATCACGAGAGCTGCTAGGGTTACAATGAATAATCTTCTCGAATATGATAACAGTTTTAGTTTAAACCCTATGTTTGTGTTTATATACAACACAATTACAAGATAATCGCTAATTGTTATAGAATATAATTCTGCTTCCTAAAATATATCAATCAGATATCTTTTCTTCCAAGTATTCTTCATAGAATTCCTTCTTCATGCATATCTCTTCTTATATTTATCTCGATCTTCTTTCCTTTAATCAGCTACTGTCCTTATCTGAACATCCTTCAACACTTAAGTTCTGATATCCATCTTCTGATGATTATCTGCTGATAATATAAGTACTGATATCCTTAAGTCCTGACTTTCAGTAAGTACTGATTTATCCTGTTTAAGTAAGATCTGAAAACTAAACATAAATCATATTAACCATGACATTATCAAATATATCTAACAATATACACTCATTTCCTCCTCCTTCCTTTCTTTCCACCCGGCCACACTTTCATTCTCTCTTTTTCTCTCATCTCTCTCACTCTCGAAGCTCACTCTCTTCTCTCTCTCTATTCCACTCGGTATATCACTCTTCTACACTTGATTTTTATGGATTCTTCCATGGAAATTCATTCTTGTTCCATATATGAGCTCTAATCCTATTGTATGCATAGTTTGATACTTGCATGTGGGTTGTGTGCGTGTATGTAGGTTCGGCTAGGCCGAATTGTTGCTTTATAAAAACAAGATGAAGTGAACTTGTGGTGATCTTGTCTTGTATGTGTTTGTTGTTGTGATTTTAGAAAATAATCGGAGGTTTTATGGTAGGATACCCCCGAATGAGGGCACCACCGTGAGGCCACCGCCACCGGTGATGAACTCCGGTGAACCGGTGGTGAGTAATGATGTAACCACTGAACTCTACTACACCAAAACTTGTTCTTTTGATTGCTGCATGTGTTAATCTTGAAAACACCCGAATGGGTTTTGATTTTTAAAAGAATTAAGTTGATGTTAGTTGATGAAAATGAGTTGTTAATGTTTAATCTTAGAAATTATTGTTTGATTAGAGTGATTGGTAGTGTAAAGGGTCGAAATTGTCCATGTATGTGTTGATTAGTGTAAAAGCCGAATATGGTTTTGGGTTATCAAAGAATAAATTGATTTTGGTTGATAAAAATGATTGTTTGATAGTTGTTTTTGAAATTGATGGATTAACTAAGGGCCTAAATTGAATTAAAGGTTAAATTCTAGTATGCATGTGGGATTGTGTTATGTTTGGTTCGAATTCTTGCTTAATATAGAAGAAGATAGCAACTTGGTGTGTTATTCTTGCTTGAATCAACTAGGATTTAGGTTTAAACCATGAAAATACTCTTGCATGTCATTTGTAAGATTAAATTAAAGTTGTATGTTATATTTCTTGAGAAATTCGAATGGTATAAATGTTTTATAAGAATATTAAGTTGGATTATATGTCTAAATGATTGTTTATGTGTTTATGCGGACTTGGTATGAAAAATTGATTGATTTTGATTGATATTTATAGTAGGGCCGAATAGATCATGATTTTTAAGAAGTCAAATTCAAATTCAAGTGATGGATTTGATTATAGAAGATAACTAGGTGATTGCATGTGAAAAATTTAGGAATTATTTGCTTATTTGCTATTTTTGGTTCGAATTATAGAATTTTAGAAAGAAGAATTAGTTGCCTTGATTCTAAACGGTTATAAGTAGTGTTATGATTATGGAATTGAGTTTTGAATGAAATGTGTACTCATGTGAGTTGTGGTTGCTTGATTTGGTTTAAAGTCGAATTAAAAGTATGTTTTAAGATATAAGTTGTTCGTTGAATACTTGAAAGTATAAAGGGTAAGAGTGAAGTATATTATATGATATGTGTATTTGTGTAACTATACTCGTATAGTTAAGGTCAATCGTTTGATAGGATTAGCGTAAATAGTAAACGTTCCGGGAACGAGAGTTGAGAATCTGATTAAGGTTTTGGTTTTATTATAGATTCGGAGCGTGAGGGCATTCAGGCTAGGAAAGGAAAGGATTTACTAGGTGGCAGTAGTTCAACCTTCAGGAAAGCAAATCCAGGCAAGTAACTCTGATTACTTGTGTAAATGGTTATAAAGAGAATGTTGTTCATACCATGTAGAGTATTGAACTGTTTAATTATGAAACCCTGATATTGATTTGAGGTACCCTGCCTTTGTTCTTGATAAACTTTTATTGATAAACTTAATGATTCAACCCTTTGATAATCTGTCCTTTCTGTTCAAATTATGTATTGAGCCATGAAATATATTGAACCCTCTGATTATCCTTGTTAACCCTGTTTAATGATACCCTGTTCCTCCTGATCACCCTATTGATCCCTAAACAGATGTTGATCCTTCTAACTTAAGTGCTTTGTTATCCCTGATACAGAATTCTTATGAATTGTTTCTTGCGTATCTTTGAATCACCCCCTGAACTTTGTTTCCTTAAAATCTGAATTAAGAATGAGTTTCGACTTGAAAAAGTCCGAATGATTTCAAATTCTTGGTAATGATAAAATGAATTTTAGAAAACCTATTTGTTTTTCCAACTCCAGGTTTTCCAAATGAATTCCTGATGGATTGGATTGGGACGTAAGAGGCTAGTGGGACTAGTCCAGTGATGGTAAGAGGCTAGCGGGGCTAGTCCAACTTAAGGCTGAAATTATGCCGATTGGTACCTTAAAGACCGGATGGAGGTCGGTACAGGCTGATCACCCGTATTAATATGAAATTGAAAGATAAAGTGATCCAATCAAGGGTTCTAAATGATTATTTAAAAAGGGAACTGAAATTTTCTGTTCAGTAAATTGATTTTTGAAAATGAAAATTGTTTATATTGCTTTGAAAAGAGTTGATTATGTTAATGTGAAGCTTAAAGCTCGAGAACCCTGATTCTTAAATATGTTGATCATATGATTGATTCCATATATTGAAATACTGTTGCTTTCCTCTATTGAAAGATCTATTCTGTTCCTTTATTGATTTGTGATGAATGTCGGCTTTCGACCTACGTTGAGCCTTGTTCCTTAAAAGCTCCATATTGTTCCTTCAAAAACCTTTCCTTAACCCAAAAGCTGGAAATCTGCCACCTAGATCAAATAAAGTAGAATGCCTTGAGTTTGGTAAAGCATATTGAGAATTGATATTGTAGAACTGTTATATAGTTGCTTGCTGAGTTTTATACTTATTTGTTTTGTTTTAATCTAACCATGGCAGTTAAGCAAGAAGATGGCCAGGCTTAGGCGCACCGCTCGTAAGAGCGTACATGGTGGTCCCTACCGTGTTGAGGGCTTCCGGTTGCCAAAGCAGGTAGTGGTAATTATGAGTGATCTCGTGCCTAGAAAGAAGTGTTTAAAGATACAATGGGTTATCTGTCGGTTCCCATCCGGAATCGATATTATTTATTTAATAATAATTTGGGTTTGTAAGTTATATTGTGTTGATTGGTAGTTGTAATCTTGTCTCATACTTTATCCTGTTGATCCTGTTAGTAGATAATCGGGGTTTATGCATATTTAATTATTAGATTAAAGGTGTGTGAGTCCTCATTTCCTAATCCCGAGATTGAGGGCGTCACACTAACCCCGGGGTCAAATGGGAATGAGACACCGGGGTTGACTTGGTTAGTCACTTGATGTTAGTCCAAGGTAGGATTCCTTGAAGTACTTAGAAAAATTTTGGGGGTTTATTTGATTTGTTTCCCCTAACCCCGGGGTCAAATGGGAATGAGACACCGGGGTTGACTTGGTTAGTCACTTGATGTTAGTCTAAGGTTGGATTCCTTGAAGTACTTAGAAAAATTTTGGGGGTTTATTTGATTTTTTGCCCCTAACCCTGGGGTCAAATGGGAATGAGACACCGGGGTTGACTTGGTTAGTCACTTGATTTTAGTCCAAGGTGGGATTTCTTGAAGTACTTAGAAAAATTTCGGGGGTTTATTTGATTTGTTGCCCCCTAACCCCGGTGTCAAATGAGAATGAGACACCGGGGTTGACTTGGTTAGTTACTTGATGTTAGTCCAAGGTGGGATTCCTTGAAGTACTTAGAAAAATTTTGGGGGTTTATTTGATTTGTTTCCCCCCTAACCCCGGGGTCAAATGGGAATGAGACACCGGGTTTGACTTGGTTAGTCACTTGATGTTAGTCCAAGGTGGGATTCCTTGAAGTATTTAAAAAAATTTTGGGGGTTTATTCGATTTGTTTCCCCCTAACCCCGGGGTCAAATGGGAATGAGACTCCGGGGTTGATTGGTTAGTCATTTGATTTGAAATTTGAATTTTGGGTAAGGTTTGGTGGATAAGGATGTGACGACTGAGAATTTTGCGACGTAATTAAGTAAATAAAGTATGATTTATTTGATATGATTATAAATTATATGATTAAGTGATGATTAATTGTCTTAGGAGTAAATAGAAGTGTTCCAATTTAAAGAGTCAGCTTAGGAGTTAAGCTGTGTTGTCGGCCGTCAAGTAGAACGAAACCCGTCCTAAAAAGGGATTAAAGTATTTAAAATGTGAATTATGTCTTATTATGTGAAATGAATGTTTAAGTAAAATATTGCGTTCTAGTAACGTGTCGGTCGGTAATGATATTGTGAAGCGTAATTGAAACGATGAGCTTCGGGCCGCCAGGCAGAACGTGACCCGGTACACGTAAAGAGGAATAATATTAAAAAGGAAAAAAAATTATGATTAGACATGAGTTGTGATGTGTGAGTATATGTGCTTGCTTCTCTGTATGCGTGATTACGTGATCTGTTAATATTTTTATGGATTTAAGGGGATTATTTGATTTAAATAAGGTTTATTTAACCTTTGCACATTTTTATAAAATTATCTGAGTAAGGTAAAGGTATGAGATTTGTTTTGTTATCTTCGAAATAGTCCTAGAGACTTTCTAAAAATGATAGACGGATTTATTTCATGATCGTTGCATTTTAAAATGATTTTTATGTATTAAAATGCTAATTTTAGCATAAACTTGTAAAATCATATAAAATCAACCGTACGCTCAAACATTTATTATGAGTAATGGTTGGAAAGCTAATTTCGAGATCTACGTCTTAAATTATCATTCGCAATAATTTTCAACTTTCTGAGAGAGATATATTTAATATTCAATTTCTATTTTATTAGAGTAAAAAGAGAAAGGAAATCAAACAAAGAAAAGGGATTAGTAAATTACTAAACTACCCTTGCCTCCTATTACAAATACTAGCTCATCTCCCCCCTTCTTTCTCTCATTTCCCATGAACACTCTTCTCTCTCTCTCTCTCTCTCTCTCTCTCTCTCTCTCTCTCTCTCTCGATCACTCTCTCTCGGCTCTCTCCCCATCTATCTTCTCTCTCTTGCATGATAGTATGAATGGTAGCATTAAGTTGATTGCAAGTGACTTGATTGGTTTTGTGCTAGAGTTGGTTCGAATTTTTGAGTAAAAAGGAGAGGAGTAGTCATTTGCTTAAGGTGCTTAAGATTTAAGAATGAAAGAATCTTTGGTTTTGATTAAAAGAGTTTTTAGTTCGAATTTTTACTTTTAGAAAATGGGTTTTTTATTTCGATTAAAGCTTATAAAGAGTTTTGGTTTGAGGGATTAATTTTGCTTCGATTTTCTTTGAAAAAGGTTTTAAAGGATGAATTTTGGTATAAACTAAAGAGTATAAATTATCCCTATACTTGCATGTCAAATTGTGGTGTCGCATGTGATGACTTTTGAGAAATTCGAATGGTATAAGTTGGATTTATAGAAATTTAGATGGATTATATGCTTAAAGTGTTGCTTGTGTGTTTCTATGATAAATTGGAGTTAGATATGAAAGAAATAAGAATTTCATGTTAAGATATAGGTTGTAGTTGACAAGATTAGAGTTTAAAAGGATCGTTGGATCTTTCGTTTGTGTTTTTTAATAAAGCCGAATGGTTTATGGCTATAAAAATGATTGATTTAATGTTAAAGTGAATGCATGTGAGATTTCAAAGAATAATGTGGTTTATTTGTTTGTTGGTTCGAATTAAGTGATGTAAAAAGAAGGTTTTTGAGTCATTTTGATACGAGAATATGTATTGATATGATAACTCGAGTATAGAGTTTAATATACAAGGATTAAATATTATATGTCATGTTTGTATTGCAATACGTGATCTGAAGTCTATTTGGTTTGGATATGCGAGTGATGGTATATGCGTATATGTGTTTATGGTGAGTGTATATATATGCATACCCTTAGGGTATTGCGTTTAAGGGGAAAGTTAAGCGTTCCGGGAACGTGAGTTAAGAAACTAATTAAGGTTTTGGTTTTGGATTGTAGATTCGGAGCGTGAGGGCATTCAGGCTAGGAAAGGGAAAGGTATACTAGGTGGCAGTAGTTCAACCTTTAGGAAAGCGAATTCAGGAAAGTAACTCTAATTACTTGTGTAAATGGTTATAGAGAGGATATTGTTCATGCCATGTAGAGTATTGAACTATTAAAGTAAAGTACCCCTGTCATTGATCTTGTGAACTTTTTATTGATAAACTTATTGATCCAACCCTTGGTAACTTTCTTTTTCTTATTCACTTGTTATACCATGAACTGTTATAAACCCCTCTAAGTACCTTTACGAACCCCTTGTAATGATGCTTCATCCCTTGTTTACCTTATCCTCTATTGATCCTTGAAACGGTTTTGATTTCCCTAACTTGAGTACCATGTTATCATTGATCAAGATCCCTAGAAGTGAACTTTGCTTATCCCTGATTCATTCCCTTAACTTTGAATTCTTGAAATTGAACTTAAGAATGAGTTTCGACTTGAAAGAGTCCGAATGATTAATATACTTGGTAATGATAAAATAAATTTAGTAAACCTACCTTTTTCCAACTCAAGGTTTTCCAAACGAATTCTTGATGGATTGGATTGGGACCTAAGAGGCTAGTTGGACTAGTCCAGTCATAGTAAGAGGGGGCTAGTCCACTTTAACGCTGAAATTATGCCGTTGGTACCTTAAAGACCGGATGGAGGTCGGTACGGGCTGATCACCCGTATTATTATTATTATGAAATAAAAGATAAAGTGGTCCAATCAAGGGTTCCATAATGATTGAAAAAGCAATTGAAATTTCCTATTCAGTAATTGATTCTTTGAAATTTTAAAAAGGTTTATATTGCTTTGAAAAGAGTTGATTGTGATATTGTGAAGCTTACAGCTTGTGAACCCTGATTTTGATTCCGTTGTTCATATAATTGATTCCTTATAATGAAAAGATTGCCGCTTTCCATTCGAAAGATCATTTGTGATCCTGTTAATGATTTGTGATGAATGTCGGTTTTTACTCTGCCTTGAGCCTTGCTCCTTGAAAGCCTAAAATTTTTCTTCATAACCCCTTTCATAGCCTAAAAGATAGAAATCCGCCACCTAGAATTGATAATGTAGAATGCCCTGAGATCAGTAAAGTATATTGTGGATTTTATATTGTGGAACTGCTGTTTAGTTACTTGCTGAGTTTTATACTCATATGTTTTGTTTTAATCTAACCATGGCAGTTAAGCAAGAAGATGACCAGGATTAAGCGCACTGCTCGTAAGAGCGTACCTGGTGGTCCCTATCGTGTTGAGGGATTCCGGTGGCCAGAGCAGGTAGTACAGCTTGTGAGTGAGCAAGCACTTAGCCAGAGAGTGTTGTAAAGATACAATGGGTTATCTGTCGGTTCCAAGTCGGGATCGACTATGTGTATTTGGTTTTATTTTGGGTTGTAAGTTATATTTTATGATTGGTAGTTGTAATCTTGTCTCATACTTTATCCTTTTTGATCCTGTTAGTAGCTAATCGGGGTTTATGCTTATTTATTTAGTAAATTAAAGGTGTGTGGGTCCTCATTTCCTAACCCCCAGATTGAGGGCGTCACAAGTTTGGTATCAGAGCTACATGATCTAGTCCATGAGACTAGTTATGATTAAAAAGGGGTATTTTGGGTATATATCTATATCGCGAGAGAGTTCGACTCATATAGAGTTGAGTTAGACTATTAGGTATAGTCTAAGGAAAAGAGTATATTAGCTAAAATGGTGACTTGAGTTAGGGTGTGACTTAGAAAGAAGCATTATTTAACCCTAATGCTGTTTCTTGGTTGCTGTTTGTGTCTTCTCTCAGGATCCCAGTAGTGGTAGTGATTCTGATTCAGAGATTAGTTTGATTGGTACCCCAGTGAACCTCATTCCTCCCTCTTCAGAGGAGCCTGTGTATGTTAGTTCAGATCCAGAGGAGGATCCTTCTGAGAGTAGTGAGATCCCTATGCAGATTTCACCCCTGAGGCCAGATTCAGAGACCCCTGCCCCTGAGCCAGAGTCTGAGATGCCTAAGATTGTGCCTGTGAGTGTTGGTGGCAAGTTAGCCCAGGACCGAGACTTTGTTTACTCCCGTATTCCTGAGTTGGGAGCTTTGGTGGATAGGATAGCTCGAGAGACTAGGCAGAGCACTTCAGTTATGGATGATAAGTGGCGGGTTCGGATTAAGATGGTGGAGCAGGTTTCCCGGAGGAGATTGGATGAGGGACCATCCACTAGTGATGCTGATGCTGAGGCCCGGAGGCTGCATAAGATCATTCGCTGGATGTTGGTTGTGTTAAGAGAGATTCTGGATGATTAGTTGTTAGGCGGGACTGTTGGTTGAGCCCGTAGTTATTGTTTCTCAGCGCCGGTAGGCTTTGGGATACTTGGTCAGATACCGGAATCCCTATTTTATTTGTTGTATCGTATTTCAGAACTTTGTAGTAGTAGTTGTTAGAAGTTGAGGGTAGATAGGGGATATTTTCCAGTTTTTCCTCTGTTTAACCCTGTTATATTATTGTACCTTTTTCCTGAACTTGTGATAACCAAACTTTTATTTATGTACCATTGGTTTGATGAATCCATTATATATCTTGTTTCCTATTGTGCACCCTAAAAATCTGTATAAGCTGTTCTAATACCATGATTTCATACAACCATGTTCAAAATCCCCTAATATCATACCCTGTGCCATGAGAAAGCAACACTGATAGGAGAATTATGTAGTAATAGGATTGCATATGCAAAATTGGGTAAAGCTTAAAACCCGCAAAAAGAGATTTCATAATAAATGTTGATATATATGCCATGTTATCATATTGCTAAATAATTGCTCAATCAGCTTTGTAAGAAATGGCCAACTCACCAGAACACCAAGAAGAAGAAATTCAAACCCAAGATCCAGAAGTTAATCCAGAAACCACCATGATGAGCAGACTTTCTCAGCTTTTGCAACAACCCGTGGCCCCTAAAGTTGGAAACTTCAAACACTTTCAATCTGTTCATCCCCCAGAATTCTTAGGTTTTCCAGATCCGATTAAAGCACGGTCGTGGTTAAGAGAAATGGAAAAAACATTTGAGTTAGCAGAAGTTAAGGATGATAAAAAAGCCCATTATGCGAGTTATTACCTTAAAGATGAAGCAAGCTTCTGGTGGGAATCTTCGAAAGCGTTGCTGAAAGAAAAGGACTTAACATGGGAGAAGTTTACTGAAATTTTTCTGGAGAAATATTTGCCAAGTTATATGCAGGATCAGTTGGAGATGAAATTTATGGACCTTCGACAAGAAGATATGTCGGTAGCAGAGTATGAAGTGAAATTTTCGGAGATGTCTAGATTTGTACCTGAGTATGTAAATACGGAGGCAAAGAAGGCTAAGAGGTTCCAACAGGGACTTAAGCCATGGATTAAAAGTCAAGTGGCATTGTTGGAGATCAAGAATTATGCCGCCTTGGTGCAGAAGGCAATGATAGTAAAAGGAGAGCGTGAAGCAGCGAAGAGAGAAAATGAAGGAAGGAAAAGGAAGTTTGAAAGCTTGGAGCAAGAGCAAGAAAGTTCAAAGTTTAAAGGGAAATTTGGTAAGAATGGTGGGGGTCAGAACCAAAAATTTCAGAAGTTTAAACCCGGTAACGGAGCCCAGAAGAACCGTTTCTAGAAAGCAGGATAACCGGGAAAGGATAACAGACCTCAGATTCAAGAATGCAAGGTTTTTGGAAAGAGACACCCGAGAAGGTGTAATAAGTTGGACGTGACCTGTTTCAAGTGTAACCAGAAAGGTCATTACTGCTCAGAGTGTCTAAATGGAGTAAAGAAGCCTGACTTGGCTTGTTTTAAATGTGGAAAGGTGAGCCATATGGCCAGAAACTACAAGGAGCCTGTTCAGAAGGCCAATGTTCTTAGGATTGCTGGACCGCCGCCTCTCCCAGCACCGTCAACTCAACCCAGAGCTAGGACTTTTAATATGACAATGAAAGATATTGTGCAAGATGTTGACGTGGTGGCATGTATGCTTGTTATTAACTTAGTAGAAGTAAAAGTATTGATGGATTCTGGAGCTACTAGATCTTTTATCTCTGAAAGTATTCTTGATAAGCTAAATTGTGTTTCCTACCCTCTGGAACCTAATTTGATTATAGAGGTAGCAAAATAAGAGAAAGTTATTGTTAATAAGGTTTTTCCCGATTGCGATGTGGTTATAGAAGGTAGGCACTTTTCTGCTGACTTAATTCCTTTTAAGTTAGGGGAATTCGAGGTTATATTAGGAATGGATTGGTTGTCAAACCACGAGGCACAAATAGAGTGTAAAAGTAAGAAGGTGAAGTTAAGAACTAAGGATGGTGAGGAAGTGATATTCAAAGGGAAAAGACAAGAGAAGAAATTCCTAACGGCTATCGAGACAAGGAGATTATTACGTCAAGGATGCGAAGTTTATTTGGCTCATGTTATGGACGTGGAAAAAGAATCCGTGAGGATTAAAGATATTCCAATAGTGAGAGATTTTCCTGATGTGATTCCTGATGAATTGTTTGGACTACCTCCAGATAGAGAGATCGAGTTTATGATTGATTTGGCTCCTGGAACGGAACCAGTATCAAAAGCTCCGTATCATATGGCGCCAATCGAGATGAAGGAATTGGCAGCGCAGTTGTAAGAATTGTTGGATAAAGGAGTAATTCGCCCGAGTGTATCCCCGTGGGGTGCACCGATTTTGTTTGTAAAGAAAAAGGATGGAAGTATGAGGTTATGCATTGATTATCACGAATTAAATAAGCTGACGATTAAGAATAAGTACCCTCTACCGCGAATCGATGACTTGTTTGAACAGTTAAAAGGAGCTTCGTGTTTCTCCAAGATTGATTTAAGATCTGGGTATCATCAATTAAAGATTAAAGAGGAAGATATACCTAAGACAGCGTTTCGAACGAGATATGTGCACTACGAGTTTTTGGTAATGGCCTTTGGTTTGACGAACGCGCCAGCCGTATTTATGGATCTTATGAACAGATTGTTCAAGCAATATTTGGATAAGTTCGTTATTGTGTTTATTGACGACATATTGATATATTCCAAGACGGAAGAAGATCATAAGGAGCATTTGAGGATTTCTTTGGAAATTCTGAGAAAAGAAAGATTGTATGCCAAGCTTTCGAAGTGTGAATTTTGGCTAAAGTGTAGTATCCCATATTTTCAGATATTATTTTTATAATTATTTGGAATTATTTATGTGATTTTAGGTGAATTTTAGTGAATTATCTGATAAGTGGAATTGATGTTTGGGTGTTTAGATGTGATATTATTTGAGTATTTGAATTTTTATATGTCCAGAATAAAATATAGATAATTGTGATATTTTTATGGTAATTTTTGGACTTTTAGATGATTTTATATTGAGTTATGAATTATTAATTATTTTCTGAATAATTACCAAAATTATTTTATAAAGCCGGGAATCGTCCGACTTCAACCGTTTTTACGTTTTTATAACCCGAAACTCTTCCGAAAACTCCTTCCTAACCTAATCTGGTAATTCCGGACATTTTCCGTGTTTTGACTTTTTCGATCCGGATTACGGTTTGACCCGTGCGTGGCCCGGCGCAATATTTTCGATACGATAATCATTTCGGTAATCGACAAAAACCAGTATTCTCGAGAGACGGGATATTTTTATGTTATTCTCGTATATAGTGTTTTATAAAAAGCCCGGTTTTGATAATTATCCAATTCTGGTATTGAATTGTATCATTTTTATAGTTACTTAGCGGCTAAGCAACTAATTTAACGATCCAAAACGATCCAGAATGATCCAATATTCCATAAATATAAATAGTCTATTTCTTATTTCGTTTATTCCGTTTATTCATTTGCAACCAGTTAAAATACCGTAAATACAGAGAAAAACCCGAGAAACCGAAACGTTTCCGAGAATCAAACACACGAACGAAGGCGTTATCGAACTCCGATTCGGGCGTGCAGCATATCAAAACGAAGCTCTCGAAATCTTCTTTCTAAATCAATCATCAGTTTCTTTCCAGAAATCATGGTAATTTTCTTATTTAATTATTTATATTCGAATTATTTGATAATTAAATTATGAAAATTTGTTCTTGATGTTGTTGATGTGATTTGATGCTTCCATGTTGTAGAGCATATTTTTCTGGTCGATTTGGTATATTATACTTCAAAAATAGGGTTCAGTATCATATAGAAATTGAGGTTTAATTTTCTGAAAATTTCTTGAATATGTGTTCTTGGTGTTCTTGAAGAATTCTGAAAATCAAAGTTAATTTTGAAAGTGTTTTTGAACACCAAATCACAAGTATGAATATCCGTTGTGAAGCCCTAAATCTGTTCTATCTGATTTTAGCATCAAAATCAATTGAGATTTGGTAATTTTCTAATTCGTAATTTTAGGGTTTATACTCGAATTTGGGGCTTTTTGTTTAACTGATTTTTGGGTTATTTTGAGGTTATAAACTGATTGTGCATAATCAGAGCGTTAATTCGAGCCATGTTTCATGTAGTTTGGTTTAAGAACGACTGAATTCGAGTTTTGCCGGAAAACTCGAAGAAACCGCTGGTGTTAATGGCGGTTCTCGCCGGAAACAGAGCCGCGGGGATGATTTTGATACGTCGAATCATTGTTGTTGTTGCTGTAATAAACTGGAATCGAACAGTAGTAAGAACTGTGCCAGACAATTCGTAAATTACCTGGATTAGGGTCGCCGGAGTTCGTTCCCGGCCGCCGGAATCTGCACCGGCCGGCCTGTTCTTGAACGACCCGGTCGGGTCAGTTTCGACCCGGTCGGGTCAGTTTCGACCCGGGATATAACCCGGTTTTGATCCTTGAAAACCCATTTCAAATCTTATTAATCTGTTTCTGCTATTTCCTTTTTACTTTAATTCAAAATTCATTATTTTAATTTTAAAAATTATTTTTAATTATTGTTAATTTCCAAATTTTATTATTTAATTATTCTGAGAATTATTTTAATTCCAAAATAAATCTTATTTATTTAATTAATTAATTTTAGTTATAATTAATTATTTAATTGGTCAATTAATTTAAATATTAATTGATTAATTAATTTAATTAGTTATTAATTAATTTTAATTGATCTAATAATTAGATTTAATTATTTAAAATTGATTTAAAATTTCGAAAAATAGTTTCGAGCTTTAAAATATTTTTTTAAATTATTTTCCAAGCTCGATAATACTAATAACATTATTTTCGGGTGTTCGAGCCCTATTATTTAATTATTAAATGATTCGGAGACCCGTTTTAATTCCGAAAAATGTTCAAAAATTCATAATAAATTAACCGTTCGTCCGTTTAATACAAAACGAACGCGTACAGACTCAGAAAAATATTCCGATTTCAATATAAATACTTTCGAGACCCAAATCATTTTGTTTCGAAAGGTCGCTTGTTTTACAAGTTATTTTGAGTCGATTATTGATAGATAAATCACATTTTTGACCCGATTTCAGTTTTAAACTTATCGAGTCGAACCTTTTGACGAACCGAGTCATATGTGATATGAATTATGTGATACGTGAGTTATGTGTTTACATGCTACGTGAATTATGTGCATATGTGGGTCATAAGTCATGTGTTTGACTGATTTCCTTGTGTGTGGGCTATCGTATGGGTAGACGATAGGCTTTTGACGCGTAGTTCGTCGAGTGGTTATCGATTAGACAATTAAAGTTCTATATTTTAATTATAGATGCGGATCATTCGAGTTGATCAAGACAAGATGTTGGATAAAGAGTGAGATGGAATGGAAGTGGATATCTGGCTTCTAGCAATCGCAGGAGCAGCATATCAGTAAGGTGTTGAAAAGCAGGACGGAGATGTCTTGAGACAGAATGTCAGAATAGATGCGTCATTGCGAGTGTGACTAACTGCTAAAACCCAAAGGCAAGTATCCCTATCATCACTTATTGTTCAAGTGATATTTATTTTAAATCTTATCATGCAAGTATTGCTTTCCTCAGTTCAGAATAGATAAATGTTTTACATATCACTGGATTAAATGATTCTGTTTATGCAAGTACTCTTCTACTATTCTATGTTCAGAATAGCTAAGTGATTTTACTTATAAAATCACCGGATTTACAAATGTTTTGGATTTTGAGAAAAGTGATTTGGTTGCGAATATTCCTACCCAAGAATTGGGGGAATAAAATTATTTCGGGTGTCGATTATTAAGACCCCATTTCAATAAAAGGTTTTAAGATTGGATCATAATTGCGTAAGTGACCGGGACGGACGGTCCAGCGGAGGGCTATTTCTAAGTGCCATATGAAACATTATGACACAACTTTTGCCACAGGCAGGTATATTGCCTTTGTTTGAGTACTCGTATTTTTGGGGTCACGTTTCTATGAATCCTGACCTTGTGCTATCACACGGGCTGATCAGCATGTGATAGTACGTCCGTCAGAGGATGATCCTAATCTAAATTATCATATTGTTTTTGATATTCATAGAATAAATGATTTATCAACTGTTTCTGTTTTAGAATAATGGTAAAGTGCGGTTTTGATTCAGATTTTGATTTATGCTGATACTTACGTTGTTGTTAAATATCAAAGGTGGTATTAGTATAGATGAATGATGTTGACTTCAGTATGGAATGTTGTGAGCATCAAAGTTCATATTGATATCTAATTTGATATGACAGCAAAATAAGTATTAATTTGAAGAGTTCGGTTTTGAATAAAGTTTATGATTCAATCCATAATCATTGTTTCATGTTATTGTGGTTTACGATATTTCCGTAAACACTGTTTTACGAGTTTGATCCTCGTCAAGATTCAAAGTATTGCTGAAGCATTTCGCTCAAAAATATCAAAATGGTTTTGAATACAATTAAGGAATCAATTATGTGATTCCTCAACTAAAATTTTATAATTCAGCAATTATGATTTTAAATGTTCTGCTCTAATGCAGATGTCGGTTTTATGTCAAAACAACCATATATATATTATAATGAACTTGCTGAGCATTTCTTTTGCTCATACTTGCCTGTTTTTAAATTTAACCTCCAGTGAGGATTAGCTTGCTGTTTAGCCGCGTAATTCGAGGAAGCAAAGAAGAAGCTTTTGGAAGGTGGTTGGTCCAGGGTTTGCGGGCTAGTGTAAGTTTTATTGTATAAATATGTTTATGTTATATTATATTATAGTTGTATATTTTATTTGGGCCTAGTATATTTCATTTCGTAGTTATACTAGTGGGTTTAGTTTTGAATTGGAATTTATTGAAAAGAGTTTTAAAAGAAAGTGAAAATTTATTGGTGGAATTTGGATACCTTGTTTCTAGAACTGTAACTTTAAAAGATCTTGGAGTAGTTTGGGGTCATTTATGATAATTTTCTTCCGCTGGCATTTATTTATTGATTTAACAGGTTGATTTAGATTGAGGTTTCACAGTGACGACCAAATCCTCTGACCCCGGATTTGGGGGCGTTACATAAAGGAAGTACAATTTCTTGGTCATGTAGTTAATAAAGAGGGAATCAAAGTAGACCCAACCAAGATAGAAGCTGTAATGAATTGGGAAAGACCCATGACTTCTATGGAAGTCAGAAGTTTTCTGGGATTAGCCTGATACTATAGAAGGTTTTTGCAAGATTTCTCTAAGATTGATGTTCCGTTAATGAAGTTAACAAGGAAGAACGAGAAGTTTGTGTGGATGGAAAAGTGCGAGGAAAGCTTTCAAGAGTTAAAGAAGAGGTTGGTAACCGCCCCAGTGTTGGTGTTACCTGATGAAAAAGGAGAATTTGTGATATTCAGTGATGCTTCGTACAAAGGACTTGGATGTGTGTTAATGCAACATGGGAAGGTAATAGCATATGCGTCAAGGCAACTCAAGCCGCACGAACAAAAGTATCCCACACATGATTTGGAATTGGCAGCAATTGTGTTTGCCCTTAAGATTTGGAGACATTATTTATACGGGGAAAAGTGCGAGATTTATACAGATCATAAGAGTTTAAAGTATATTTTCACTCCAAAGGAGTTGAATATGAGACAAAGAAGATGGTTAGAATTGATCAAAGATTATGATTGTGCGATAAACTATCATCCCGGAAAGGCAAATATGGTAGCAGATGCTCTAAGTCGAAAGGAAAGATTGAATATGTTAACATCGTCGGAGGAATTGATCAAGGATTTCGAAAGGATGGAAATAGAAGTGCAGACTCCAGAATTTGGAGGTGAAGCAATATATACGATGTCATATCAACCTGAAATTTTGGAAAAGATTCGATGTTGTCAAGAGCAAGTGATGAATCGTGAAAAGGATAAGTTATTAGGAGAAGAAATCAAAGCTCAAAAGGATGAAATAGGAATATATCGTGTTAATTCACGTATTTGGATACCTAATGTTGTGGAGCTAAAGCACGAGATTTTGCAAGAAGCGCATAACTCGAGATTCTCAATTCACCCTGGAAGTACGAAAATGTACAAGGATTTAAAAGAGAGTTATTGGTGGCCAAATATGAAAAAGGAAATTGCGGAATGGATAAGTAAGTGTTATACGTGTCAAAGGGTAAAAGCGGAACATCAAAGACCAAGTGGATTGCTTCAACCACTAGATATACCAGAATGGAAATGGGAGTATATCGCGATGGATTTCGTGGTAGGATTACCTAAAAGCAAGTTTAATCATGATGCGATTTGGGTAGTAATCGATCGATTGACAAAATCAGCATGCGATTTGGGTAGTAATTGATCGATTGACAAAATCAGCATATTTCTTGCCGATAAATGAAAGGTTTTCGTTGGAAAAATTGGTAAAATTATATTTGGATGAGATTGTGATGCGTCACGGAGATCCTGTATCTATCGTGTCTGATAGAGATCCAAGGTTTAAATCGAGATTTTGGCGACAATTTCATGATCATTTGGGAACTAAGCTGAAAATTAGTACAACATATCATCCGCAGACTGACGGACAAAGTGAAAGGACAATACATACAATTGAGGATATATTGCGAACTTGTGCAATAGATTTCAAAGGAAATTGGGACGATCATTTGCCGTTAATTGAGTTTTCCTAAAACAACAGTTATCACGCGAGTATTGGCATGCCGCCTTATGAAGCGTTGTATGGAAGAAAATGTAGATCCCCTACGTATTGGGACGAAGTTGGTGAGCGCAAATTAATTGGCCCCGAACTAGTGCAACAAACGAAAGAAAAGGTGGAAATGATTCAAAAAAGATTAATTGCTGCTTAAGATCAATAAATGAAGTATGCAAATCGAGAACGAAAAGATGTGCAATTCGAACCTGGAGACAAAGTCTTGTTAAAGATATCTCCTTGGAAAGGTTTAACCAGATTCGGAAAGAAAGGGAAGTTGAGTCCTAGGTATATTGGACCATTCGAAGTATTGCGACGAGTTGGAAAGGTGGCATATGAATTAGCGCTACCTCCGCAAATGCAACATCTTCATAATGTATTTCATGTATCTCTTCTAAAGAAGTATAATGCTGATGCGAGCCATGTGATCGAATTGGAACCAGTGGAAATTCAACTAGATTTATCTTATGTGGAACAACCAGTTCGAATCTTAGACCGAAAGGAGAGGACACTTAGAAATAAAGTTGTACCTCTATGTTAGGTCACACATACTGTAGAGGGGGTGAATACAGTGTATAATACAATCAAATCGAACTTTAATATATTAAGTAACAGAAAACAAACTTTATTGAAACAATAAACTCTGTTACAGTATGGAACTGTTACCTCTTAGTGATGAACAAATATCACGAGAGCTGCTAGGGTTACAATGAATAAACTTCTCGAATATATGATAACACTTATAGTGTAAACCCTATGTCTGTGTTTATATACTACACAGTTACAAGATAATCACTAATTGATATGGAATTTAATTCTGCTTCCTAAAATATATCAATCAGATATCTTTTCTTCCAAGTATTCCATTCTTCACAGAATTCCTTCTTCATGCATATCTCTTCTTATATTTATCTCGATCTTCTTTCCTTTAATCAGCTAATGTCCTTCTCTGATCATCCTTCAGCACTTAAGTTCTGATATCTAACTTCTGATGATTATCTCCTGATAATATAAGTACTGATATCCTTAAGTCCTGACTTCCAGTATAAGTACTGATCAACAGTTAAGTACTGATTTATCCTGTTAAGTAAGATCTGAAATCTAAACATAAATTATATTAGCCATGACATTATCAAATATATCTAACAATCTCCCCCAACTTGTAAATTAGCATAATATACAAGTTTAACAGATATTTGATGATGTCAAAAACATTAAGTACAAATGCATGAGAATTAGACTAGATAACTACAACTTACAGTCCTTAAAGCTTTACCAATATTCAACTTCTGATAACAAATTTAGTCTGTACAAATATCAGAATTTAAGCAGTTGTAGATCTTCGACTTGGCTTCATCATCTGATCTCTCTGATGTCAGGAGTTGTTCTGAGATAGTTCTTTAACAAACATTTCTCAGCATATCTGAGTTCATCAATCATTCTCCTTTTGGCATCTTTAAGCTCTGCAGTATCTTCACCCGTTTGAAAGATTGCAGCTCTGAGATCATTGATCTTTGCTTTTCTCAACTCCTGATCTAGTCTTATGACATAAGCTTTGTCAGACTCCAGATTGAATTCAAGTCCCTTAATACCAAGATATGTTCTGATCTGTGCAGTATTAGGCTTCATATCAACAATATCACCATTGTGATCTCTGTACTTTGGAACATATGTGCTGTCAGACTTAACAGAATAAAGCCTTTTCTGTCTCTGAATCTGTTCTTTTAAGTAGTTTGCAGCAGTCCCTGTTATTCTATCATCCACTTGAAGTAAGAAAAGTACATGCTCCAATTCTTCAAAATACTTCAATGGAATGGCATTTTGTCTTATATGATAAACCCTACCATCTGTCATGAAATACAACATGATGTATTCTTTCAAGTAGGTATGGTAAACCATCTGTACAGATTCAAGTTGATTCAATCTCTCAGGAGTTGCTCCAATACATGGTTCACTCAAGGAAGTTGGATCATTGGTAGTGTTGTGTACTCTTCTTTCATCAGCACTTCCCAATCCAGTTTTATCTCTTGCTTCCTTTCCAGTAACTACTCTTGCTTCAAAACCACTTGCAGTAGTCTTCAAAGGTTGAGTCTGTTTTGCTTTAGTGAATCCTGGTAGGAGTGTCTTTGATCTATCTTCTGATATCAAGTTAACTTGAGCTATGTCAGAGGTTACTTGCTTCTTCTGAATATCAGAACTTACAATTTCTTGACTCTGAACAACTTGAGCCATGTCAGAGGTTGTTTTAAGAACTTTTCTTGAAGTCAGAGAAAGATCATCCTTTTCATCAGTAATTTATACATCCTCAGGAGGTACATAAACCTTGATAGGTTCACCAACCTTTTCTTTACCCTTGGATCTTGGATCTATCTGTGGTTGTGATCTAGCCAACGTTGCTTCAGTATGTGTCCTTTCTTTGATCACAATGCCTTTGAGTTTTGGAAGTGACTTTTTACCAGAAGCTTCAGATTTAGATGTGACTTTCTCTGATTTAAGTCTGGCTTCTTCTTCCTTTAAACTTTCCAAGTCCATTCCTGGATTTTCCTGAAGAAATAACTATCTTGACATTTCCTCATCAAGATCTAAAAGTTCATCAGAACTTATCCTTTTACCAGCAGCAGAACTTATTCTTTTCCCAGTATCAGAACTTGTCCTGTGACTAGCTTGTCTTGATGTGAATCCTCTACCTTGACTATGACCTCTACCCATTCCAGAGCTTCCTTGATCATCTTTTTCATTATCCTTTCCTGTCAGTGTCTTGTCAGTCTTGCATTTGGACTTAATCACTTTCTCCCCCTTTTTGGCATCAGCAGGTAGTAGAAGAGAGATAAGCAATTCCACTAAGGATTGGATTTCAGTTAGTTGTGATTGCTGAGAAGCTTGATTTTTCAGAATTTCATCAATCTGAGCTTGTTGATGATCTTGAGTCTTCTCAATATAAGCAATCCTGTCAATGGTAGGTTGGAAGAACTTTTTATTATCAATTTTCCAAACTTGTTCCTGTTTGATAAAGTTCTCCTGAATCTTGTGTAGCTCTGCATGAGTAGTTGAATGAAGACCTTGTAAATGTTTAGTACTCAATGCAGTGACTCTAAGCTGGGTTTTAAAATCATCAGAATTTAACATTTCATCAGCTTTAGTTAAGTGCTCAGCAAAATGCTTGTCAGTTGGAACACATGAAACTGAGTTCCATTCCTTAGTCCACTCCTGACCTGCACGAGTTTCACTCCAAGGTACTGGTGCTTCCCCGATAAAAAACTTCTTAACCAGTTCAGACTTAGGAAGAGTCTGTTGAGGAGTATGTCCTGAAGGACCTGCTTCATCAGCATCTACAGTTGGAGCAGCATCACCAGTATCTCCAGCATTTGCAGCATCAGAACTTAAAGAATCAGTATCTTCTGATAAGACAACAGTGTGAGTAGCAATGGAGGCTTCAGCATCCTCTAATTGCTGATCTTGTTCTAAGTTCTGATCAACAGCCATATCCTGATGCTCACCTAAATTCTGATCATCAGCATCTTGATGCAGAGAAGGTGTTGTTGATAACTCTGGAATTTGAACAGCATCAGTAACAGGTGTTGTGGAAGGATTATTTGCTGTTGGAGCTTCTAAGAGAAGTACTGTAGGCACAACCAAGTTTTGAACATCAATATCAGCACTTGTGCCTGGATCAACAGAAGACACAGAAGGTGTGTTAGCCTTTTCAGAAACAGCTTCCTGAGATGGAGTTGATGGAGAAGAAGTGACTGGAGCAAATTCCTTGTCTTGTGAGATCAGAGATTCCTGATCCCCTTCCTTAGCTGCTTCCTCTTCATCATCTGAAACTGGCCTTTTTGCCCTCTGTTTCTTGTATCTCGTTGTTGATTTGGATTCCTTGGGAGTTTCAGGAACTGTCATTCTTTTAAGCCGTTTGAGAAGCCTAGATCCCCCAATTCCAGAATCCTTCTGAGAAGTCACTTTCTCAGCTTCACCTACAACAGGTTCTGAAGAAAGAACATGTTCCTCAGTATCAGATTCATCTCTCAGTACAGTCCTCCTCCTCTTTTGAGGTGTTTGAGGAATAGTTTTTGTCCTCTTTGGCTTGGAGGATGAGGGTTGAACAGTCTGTAAAGTAGAGAGATAGGATTTGAGATAAGTCCTGAGGGTAGGTTGAGTAGTATGAGTGGTAGGTGCTGAGTATGATAGTTTTTGGGTGTTTGTGGTTGGTTGGACATCAGAGTAAACAGATCTATAAGTATCAGGATCAGCATTTACTAGGATCTGTTTTACAGACTGAGGAATCTGTAATGGTCTAACCACTTTTTTCTTAGTATCAGTATTTACCAGATCATTAAAATATCGTTTTGCAACTCTAAAAGGTGGGGTTGAGGAACTGACTAATTAAGGTTCATCAGTACAAAAAGTATATAGAAGTTGATAGAATCTAGCAAAATAGACAATATTTCTATCCTCTGTCATCCTATCCCCAATAAAACCAATTATTCCAGTTGCAAAATCAAAATGAGTTTGATGGATAATAGCATACCCTATGTGCTGACTCAGAATTGGGATAGCATCAAAATTCGAACATTTGTTCCCAAAAGCTTTGGTGATGCAGTCAAAGAAGAAACTCCATTCTCTTCTGACATTAGCCCTTTTTAACTGCCCAAGATTTGCCAAACTCTTTTCATATCCCAAATCAGCCATTAACTCCTGAAGTGCTGATTCCTCTGGAGTTGAAAAAGTACAATTTTCTGGGAGATGTAGAGCTTTGCGTATTGTACCAGGAGTGACTACATAAGATGAATCACCCACTTCAAAAACAATACTGGGAGTGCCATGTTTACCACCATCATCAAAGTGCACAGTCCGCCAAAACGTCGGAACTTGTTGACTCGAAAAGACTTCAGTCTGTGTTAATGCGTACCCAATCTCACTGTGTGCAAGAAGATCTTGCATAAAATGCAATTCAGATGGAGCTTCAGCATGATCAAGAATTGCAGCATAGTTGTTTAGAACAAACTTAGATCCATCAATGATTAAATCCTTAGGTGCCATGTGAAAAATTGAGATTCAAAAGTGCCTGTTAGGTGTTTGATAAGATGGCTGTATGAAAAACCAACGTGAGAAGAAAGAGAGTAAAAGTAAGTAAAGAGAAAAAATACGAAGGAAATAAAAGATTAAAGAAATCCTCTCTCTGTTGTGCTTATACTCTGAACAAAAATGTTACCGTTGGACACCTGTCAGACATGCAGTAATAACGGATAGTTACTGGGCGCGAGAAAACAGGAATCATTACTTACCCAGTTGCCTGTTTTCAAGGAAAAACCGTTCCACTTACCCAGATATTCCATTAATCAAGGTGAAACAGTTTTAATTCAAAATTGAAACCGTTCCCACTGAGTTAATTATTTTTCACTGCATCATTAATATTCTGAAATTAAATCACGTAAAATTGACCAAGATAAATTAGATGAGTAAGTGCTGATAAAAAAAATCAGAACTTAAATTAAAACAGAATTTATATGATCATCAGAATATCAATCAGGATTTATCAATGCATTACAAAATATCTTAGAGACAAAATCTTGAAGTAAAAACAAATTTCATTAATATATCAAGAGAATACATTTATGAAATGGAAATTACATCAGTACTTATACAAGATTTCCCTAAGCTACTAAACCTAACATCAACAGCCTTAGTCCTAGCTAAGAAGCCTGACAAAGCTGATGATGAAGAAAAACAGGAAGAAGACAAGATTAAATCATTTCTTCTTCTTCCTACTCTCGACAAACAGAATGGCGAGTCTGATGATTCGCTCTTGCTGGCGGAGAGCTGCCAGTCTTTTCTCCTCCAATCGCTCCAAATGGCGATGGTAATCCATATAGAAGAACAGGAGGTGGGTCAGTACCTCCTGTGGGACAGAGTCCCATATCTCCTCAGGAATGGCTGTGACATGCCAGTCCTGCTGCCAGTCGGCACAGCTTAGCTCCATATTGAAGTTTTGGTAGTTCAAAAACATGTTGTATCTGACCATTGTGTTTTTGAAAGAAAATGTATAAAGGTAAGTGTGTGAGAAAGAATTTGATGGGAAGGCTGATGTGAAGTGGCTGCTTATATAGGTAAGAGAATGCCAGGAGACGTAAAAGTTTTTAATGCTGACAGGTAGAATTAATTCTACCTCGTCTCCCTAGACTTTGAAAAAGAATAACATTCATTGGAAAGAGGAAACATGGTTTAAAGCGCACAAGAAACAAGTAACAGTGGACTGTTCAAGTACAAATACCATTAACCCTAACCATAGTGACTATTAATCTTCCACTTCAACATATTCAAATATTAACTGAGACTGTTATCAAATTTTATTCACAGATAAGTCAAGTAAAACATTAGACTGTAATATCAGAACTTAGACTTATATCAGAACTTAACAGTCATCAGAACATAATTTCTTAACTTGAAAAAGGAATGCCTATCTTAGTAATTCCTCATACAAATTCTGAGTTATACACTTCAGAACTTAATCATCAGAATATGCAACCAGATCTTGTCCTCAGAATTTGTGCAATAATGACACAATGACTGTTTATCTAAAATATCATAGACCTCCACAGAAATTTTCATCATTCAGATGGAGTGATTAGTGTGTGCATTTAGCTAAATAACAGACAAAGAGTAAAGTCTGATTCACTTCAGTACATCTTAGAAATAAGGCATAACTAAAATTTTGCTAAAGAGCTGTCATTGTCTTGAAACCTACTGATGAATGAGTTCATGCTTGAGTCCACCTCAACTGTTTTGTGCTAATTTTATGCATCTTTTGAAATTCTATTTTACAGTGGCTTCTCAGTGTAAGTGAGTCACGACTGCTTATCAGAATTTATGCTATTATCAGAGTATTTCTCCAGTAATCATAGAGTGTGAAAAGTCACCAAGAAAATATTTTGCTTTTCTAATGCATATTTACTTAATACCAGCAATGCACTTGGGTCGTCCCTTCCACATTTTTACTCTAGATCTCAAAGGAGTACCTGATTTTATTCTTTGATCTTTTTACTTTTTCTTTTGATAAGTGAGGTTTATCATCACTTAGTACATTCAGCAGTTTTACTAGTATCAAAACTTAACAGATGAGTAGCATTATTCTAATTTGTGACTTAGTAATAAGATAAACAAAGTAAACTCAACTAAACTCAATTATCAGAATTTGCTAGTGTCATAAGATTTCCACTGAAATAATTACTTCTTACATGGAATCATTTGTTTATTGAAGACTACTAGGTCAGTATCTAGCACAGTTATCCTCATAGGATTGAATAGTTACTTGAACAGACATATCACTTATCAGAGTTTAGAAACATATATCAGACAACAATCAGTACTTAAACGCGTATTTCAATTAATCACAGAATAAACAAAGAGATTACATTCTGTAAATACTGATCATAAAGTCTGATGTATCAGAACAAAACTAGACAGATTTAGAAAAAGAACCAGAAACCATTCCAAGTTCATTTACCAATCTTGTAAAAGTGGCTTCACATAGTGGTTTTGTGAAGATATCTGCTAGTTGTTGATCTGTTGGAACAAAGTGCAATTCCACTGTACCTTCATCCACATGTTCCCTTATGAAGTGGTACATGATGCTGATGTGCTTTGCCATAGAGTGTTGAACTGGATTACCTGTCATAGCAATAGCACTTTGATTATCACAGTAAATAGGGATTTTGAAATATGTTAACCCATAATCCAGTAACTGATTCTTCATCCAAAGAATCTGTGCACAACAGCTTCCTGCAGCAATATACTCTGCTTCTGTAGTTGATGTGGAAATTGACTTTTGTTTCTTGCTGTACCAAGAAACCAATCTGCCTCCAAGAAATTGGCAGCTTCCACTTGTGCTTTTCCTGTCAATTTTGCAACCTGCAAAATCTGCATCTGAGTAACCTATTAGGTTAAAATCTGATTCTCTAGGATACCATAATCCCAGAGCAGCTGTTCCTTTAAGATACTTAAAGATTCTTTTCACAGCTGTTAAGTGAGGTTCTCTTGGATCTGCTTGAAATCTTGCACAAAGACAGGTAGCATACATGATATCAGGTCTACTAGCAGTTAGATAGAGTAGAGAGCCAATCATACCTCTGTAGTCAGTAATATCTACTGATTTACCGGTATCCTTATCCAGTTTTGTTGCAGTGGCCATTGGAGTGGATGCACTTGAACAATCTTGCATTCCAAATTTCTTCAGCAAGTTTCTGGTGTACTTGGTTTGACAAATAAAAGTGCCTTCTTCATTCTGCTTGACTTGAAGGCCCAGAAAATAGCTAAGTTCCCCCATCATACTCATCTGATATCTTGACTGCATTAGTTTGGCAAACTTCTTGCAAAGTTTGTCATTAAAAAAAGACCCAAAAATGATATCATCAACATAAATCTGGACCAGAAGTAAGTCCTTTCCATGGTTGAGGTAGAACAGTGTTTTATCTATTGTTCCTCTGCTGAATCCACTTTCCAGAAGAAACTGAGCTACAAGTCTCATACCATGCTCTAGGAGCTTGCTTAAGTCCATAAAGTGCTTTATCAAGCCTGTAGACATAATCTGGATGTTTGGTATCTACAAAGCCTGGAGGTTGTTCAACATATACCTCCTCCTCCAATTCTCCATTGAGAAAAGCACTTTTCACATCCATTTGAAAGACAGTAAACTTTTTGTGAGCAGCATAAGCCAAAAATATCCTTATGGCTTCTAACCTAGCAACTGGTGCAAATGTTTCATCATAATCAATTCCTTCCTGTTGAGAATATCCTTTTGCAACCAGCCTTGCCTTATTCCTTGTAATTATGCCATCACTGTCAGTTTTGTTTCTGAATACCCATTTTGTACCAATAACAGATCTATTCTTTGGTCTTGGCACTAGGGTCCAGACTTTGTTTTTTTCAAATTCATTTAAATTTTCAGTATTTAGTATTTAGATTTTCAGCACTATTAGAACATCAGTATTTAGATTTTCAGCACTATTAGAACTTGGCTTATCAGAACTTGACGAATCAGAACTTGAAGAGCCAGATGTATGTTCTGATGTTTCTTGAGTTGTGGTAGGATCTTAAGTATGCTCCCCCTGCATAGGTGCATCTTCCCTTGGTGTAGCCACCACAGTTTCAATAACATCAGAGTTTATTCCATCAGAGTTTACAGTATCAGGACTTAGACTGTCAGGAGTTTCAGTATCAGAATTTGAGTCTTCATTTTCAAATCTCAGCTGATCATGGTCAATGATTTCTTCAAGACCAGTAATCTTCTTGTCATCAAAAGAGATATTGATAGATTCCATGACCACTTTTGTTCTCAAATTATAGACTCTGAAGGCTTTTGTGGAAAGTGGATATCCAACAAAGATTCCTTCATCAGCTTTTAGATCAAACTTTGATAGCTGTTCAGGATGAGTCTTGAGAACAAAACACTTGCATCCAAATACATGAAAGTATTTCAGATTTGGCTTCTTTTTCTTCACCATCTCATATGGTGTTTTTCCATGCTTGTTAATGAGTGTTGCATTTTGAGTAAAACAAGCAGTCTGCACCGCTTCAGCCCAGAAATAGGTTGGAAGCTTTGCTTCTTCAAGCATTGTATGTGCAGCTTCAATAAGAGTTCTATTCTTCCTTTCAACAACTCCATTTTGCTGTGGAGTTCCAGGAGCAGAAAATTCCTGCTTTATTCCATGGTTTTTGCAGAACTCTTCCATTATCAAATTCTTGAACTCAGTGCCATTATCACTCCTTAAAATTTTCACAGAATCTTTGACCATTTTGTCCAGATGTTTGACATGATCAATCAAGATAGATGCAGTTTCACTTTTTGTGTGCAAGAAATACACCCATGTGTATCTGGTGAACTCACCCACTATGACCAACGCATACTTCTTCTTTGCAATAGACATGACATTTACTGGACCAAATAGATCAACATGTATAAGATGATAAGGCTCAAGAATTGATGATTCAGTCTTGCTCTTGAATGAAGATTTTCTTTGTTTGGCTTTCTGACATGAATCACAAAGACCATCAGGAGCAAATACTGTGTTTGGCAATCCTCTCACAAGATCTTTCTTGACCAGTTCATTTATATTGTTGAAATTTAAATGAGAGAGTTTCTTATGCCAATTCCAGCTTTCTTCAATTGATGCTCTACTTAACAGACAGATTGCAGAACCATCAGTACTTGTTGAAAGCTTAGCTTCATAAATGTTACCACGTCTGTATCCTTTCAGAACAACTTTGCCTTTAGATTTACTCACAATTTCATAGTGTTCTTCAAAGAAATCAACATGATAACCTCTGTCACAGATTTGACTTATACTCAGTAGGTTGTGTTTAAGTCTTGAGACCAGAGCTACTTGTTTAATTATGACATTTCCAAGATTGATATTGCCATATCCCAATGTTTTTCCAATGTTGCCATCTCCATAAGAAACACTTGGGCCAGCTTTCTCCACAAAGTCTGATAGCAGGGCCTTATTTCCAGTCATATGTCCTGAACATCCACTGTCCAGAACTAGAATATTTTTCCTGTTGCCCTGCAATCACAAAGACCACTAATTATCAGTTTTAAGGACCCAGACTTACTTGGATCCTTTGGCCTTATTAAGTTTGTTAACATTTGCAGCGGATTTAGCATCAGAGTTTATGTTAACATTTTTCTTATTAGAACTTACACTATCAGACTTTGAATCAGAATTTACACTAGAAGGAACAATAGAAACTTTCTTCAAAGAAGGTTTTATTTGATAATAATCATAGTACAAACTATGATATTCCTTACAAGTATAAATGGAATGCCATAAACTACCACAATGAAAACAAGGATTTTGTGGTTTGTATCTAACAGACTGACTCTTAACTCCTGATTTTGAAGGTAAGGAGTTAATATTCTTATTCTTCCTGCAAAAAGAAGCCAGATGGTTAGAACTTCCACAGTTATGACATGTTTTCCTAGGAGCATCAGGAACAGATTTATAATTAATGCTTTTATTCACACCTTCCTTTCCATTCCTATTTTTCCTAGGTGATTTTACCTTGTTTGCATTCTTAACATCTTTCAGCTTATGCTTAAGCTGCTTCTTTGTCATTAAGCCTATGTTCACTTCAGCTGTCTTTTCCTGTTTTAGTTTGTCAGAAGTTAATTCCTTTGTAACTTCTGATTTCTCATTTTCAGACTTTACAGTTACAAACTTAACAGGTTTTAGCTTTGGCTTTTACTTATCAACAGGCTTAATTTCTTCAGTTCCTTTATCATTCTTATCTTCTCCATAACCTAAGCCCTCTTTCCAGTTTCCACTACTTAGCAAATTTTGAGTTGTTTTGCCAGAGTTAGTCCAAGTCCTGATAATCTCTCTTTCCTTTTCTAACTCAGTTTTTAGAGATTCATTCATTTTTAGCACTTCATCCCTAACATAAAAAGCATCATCTCTATCCTTCTGAGTTTGATGGAACATGACTAACTCTTTTTCTAAGAAATCATTTCTTTTCTTAAATGCAAGATTTTCAGAAGTTAATCTTTCACATGTTAAAGTCTGATCTCTATAACTAACAAACATGGTTTTAAGATATCTTCTCAACTCATTAATATCATCAGTATGAAAAGCATAAGTAGTCTGAGGTACCTTTATTTCAGCAGCTTCAGAACTGCTCTCAGCACTTTCTTTATCAGCATTTGCCATCAATGCATAGTTTTCCTCACTTTCAGAGTCTGAGGTGTCTGTCCATCTTTTCTGCTTTGTGACAAGAGCCTTGCCTTTGTCACCCTTTACCTTCTTGCAATCAGGAGATATGTGGCCTTTCTCACCACAGTTATAGCATTTAACATTGGTGTAATCTCCTTTGTCAGACTTTCCTCCTCTGCCTTCAGATCTTCTGAAATTTTTCTTATCAGAACTTATGCCTTTCCTGGAAAACTTCTTTCCCTTCCTGAACTTTCTGTATGCAATCTTTGTGATTCCTTTCACCATAAGAGCACACAGCTTCATCATCTCCTCATCAGCATCAGTCTCAGACAAGCTTTCAGAATCTGAGTCATCATCATTTTCAGAACTTGATGACTCAGTTTCAGACTTTATGACAAGAGCTTTACCCTTGTCTTTCCTTGAGGAAGCTGCTTTGGGGAATTCTTCTTCAGCCTTAAGAGCAACTGTCCTTGACTTTCCTCCTTTCCTCTTGCTTCTTTGTTCCATCTCAAGCTCATGAGTCTTGAGCATTCCATAGATTTCGTCAAGAGTTGTTTCATCAAGATTGTAGTTGTCTCTTATTGTCGTTGCTTTCAAATCCCAGCATTCAGGAAGAGCTAACAGGAACTTAAAGTTTGAATATTCAAGATCATACTCTTTATTAATCAATGACAAATCATTCAAAAGTTTGACAAATCTATCATATAAATCATTCAATGACTCATTAGTCTTTGAGTCAAAGTGTTCATACTCTTGAGTGAGTATTGTCTTCCTGTTCTTCTTAATTGTGTCAGTTCCCTGACACCTTGTTTCCAGAGCATCCCATATCTCCTTAGCAGTCTTGCAGTAGATTACCCTGTTTGACATTACATTATCAATGGCACTATGCAGTAAGTGTCGTACCTTGGCATCCTTAGCAATTGATGCTATATCTTCAGCAGTATAATCACTCTTCTCCTTTGGTACGGTCTTTGCTGCTTTACCTGCAACAGCGAGCTTGGTTGGTTTGTGAGGCCCTTCCTTGATTCTATCAAGGTATTCTGGATCTGTTGCTTCCAGGAACATGGTCATCCTTACCTTCCATATGGGATATTCAGATGGTCTCAGTATGGGAACCCTGATAGTCTCATACCGACTTTGAATTTGTGGCTTTGGAGGTTCTTCAGTTTTGGTAGGCTTAGTTGAAGTTTCTGTGTCAGACAAGATTGTGTTTGGATCTTTAGCTGTATGTGTGTTAACAGATAAGCTCTGATACCACTTGTTAGGTCACACACACTGTAGAGGGGGTGAATACAGTGTATAATACAATCAAATCGAACTTTAATATATTAAGTAACAGAAAACAAACTTTATTGAAACAATAAACTCTTGTGCAGTATGGAACTGTTACCTCTCAGTGATGAACAAATATCACGAGAGCTGCTAAGGTTACAATGAATAAACTTCTCGAATATATGATAACACTTATAGTGTAAACCCTATGTCTGTGTTTATATACTACACAGTTACAAGATAATCGCTAATTGATATGGAATTTAATTTTGCTTCCTAAAATATATCAATCAGATATCTTTTCTTCCAAGTATTCCATTCTTCACAGAATTCCTTCTTCATGCATATCTCTTCTTATGTTTATCTCGATCTTCTTTCCTTTAATCAGCTACTGTCCTTCTCTGATCATCCTTCAGCACTTAAGTTCTGATATCTAACTTCTGATGATTATCTCCTGATAATATAAGTACTGATATCCTTAAGTCCTGACTTCCAGTATAAGTACTGATCAACAGTTAAGTACTGATTTATCCTGTTAAGTAAGATCTGAAATCTAAACATAAATTATATTAGCCATGACATTATCAAATATATCTAACACTCTAGTTAGAGTATTGTGGAGAAATCCAATAGTGGAAGAATCAACTTGGGAATTAGAAAGTGAAATGCAAGAAAAGTATCCCCATCTATTTGCTTAGACTAGATTATGGGGACAGATTGTGACGACTAAGAATTTTGTGACGTAATTAAGTAAATAAAGTATTATTTATGTGATGTGATTAGAAAATTATGTGATTAAGTGATGATTATTGTCTTTATTTTATGTTAGTATCTGGGAGCGTAAATAGAAGCGTTCTAATTTAAAGAGTCAGCTTAGGAGTTAAGTTGTGTTGTCGGGCCGTCAAGTAGAATGGAACACGTCCTAAAAAGGGATTAAAGTATTTAAAATGTGAATTATGTGTTATTATGTGAAATGAATGTTTAAGTAAAATATTGTGTTCTAGTGAGTGTCGGTCGGTAATTATATTGTGAAGCGTAATTAAAACGCTGAGCGTCGGGCCGTCAGGCAGAACGTGACCCAGTACGCGTAAAGAGGAATAATATTAAAATGGAAAAAAAATTATGATCAGACATGAGTTGTGATGTGTGAGTATATGTGCTTGCTTGTCTGTGTGCGTGATTACGTGATCTGTTAATATTTTTATTGATTTAAGGGGATTATTTGATTTAAATAAGGTTTATTAACATTTGCATATTTTTATAAAATTATCTGAGTAAGGTAAAGGCATGAGATTTGTTTTGTTATCTTCGAAATAGTACTAGAGACTTTCTAAAAATGATAGACGGATTTATTTCATGATCGTTGCATTTTAAAATGATTTTTATGTATTAAAATGCTAATTTTAGCATAAACTTGTAAAAATCATATAAAATCAACCGTACGCTCAAAAGTTTATTATGAGTAATGGTTGGAAAGCTAATTTCGAGATCTACATCTTAAAATTGTCATTCGCAATAATTTTCAACTTTCTGAGAGAGATATATTTAATATTCAATTTCTATTTTATTAGAGTAAAAAGAGAAAGGAAATCAAACAAAGAAAAGGGATTAGTAAATTACAAAACTACCCTTTCCCCTATTAAAAATACTAGCTCATATCCCCCCTCTTTCTCTCCTTTCCCGTGAACACTCTTCTCTCTCTCTCTCTCTCTCTCTCTCTCTCTCTCTCTCTCTCTCTCTCTCTCTCTCTCTCTTTCTTTCTCACTCTCTCTCGATCACTCTCTCGACTCTCTCCCCATCTCTCTTCTCTCTCTTGCATGAAACAACAAAAACTCATCCAAATTCAAAGATTTTACCATCCATAGTTTCTATTTTCGATATACTACTCAAACACCATTTGCATGTAAGTGTTTATGTAGATTTCATAATTCAATCTCCATGATTGTGTTCAAGGAAATATGATTTTTTGATATATGATCATAAGAGAAGTTTAAAGTTATTTTGTGGTTTAAAACTCAATAGGAGACCCGTTATGGGCACTCTTAAGTTCGACCACCACCGGCCATGATCCAAGGAGAGCCGGTGGATTTTCAAAGTGTGATTTTCCAAGTGCTATAGTATGATTTTTCTAAGATACTAATTGCATATTTGATATTTGATGATTTCTTGAAGTGTTGTTGGTAAATGAAGTGTTATGCTTAGAAGATTGTATGTAAGGTTTATTAGTAAGTTATCTTGGTGTTTAGATGATTAAAATGGTATGCATGTCATAAGAATCCATATGCATGTACCAAAAAGTTATTGCATGTCAATGTTTTAGGCTTCTTTTGGTTTTGAACCTTTACTAGGTTCGAATTTTTATAAAAATTAAGGGGGAAGGATGATTTTTATTGTGTGATAGTATGAATGGTAGCATTAAGTTGGTTGCCAGTGACTTGATTGGTTTTGTGCTAGAATTGGTTCGAATTTTTGAGTAAAAAGGAGAGGAGTAGTCATTTGCTTAAGGTGCTTAAGATTTAAGAATCAAAGAATCTTTGGTTTTGATTAAAAGAGTTTTTAGTTCGAATTTTTACTTTTAGAAAATGGGTTTTTGATTTCGATTCAAGCTTATAAAGAGTTTTGGTTTGAGGGATTAATTTTGGTATAAACTAAAGAGTATAAATTATCCCTATACTTGCATGTCAAATTGTGGTGTCGCATGTGATGACTTTTGAGAAATTCGAATGGTATAAGTTGGATTTATAGAAATTTAGATGGATTATATGCTTAAAGTGTTGCTTGTGTGTTTCTATGATAAATTGGAGTTAGATATGAAAGAAATAAGAATTTCATGTTAAGATATAGGTTATAATTGACAAGATTAGAGTTTAAAAGGATCATTGGATCTTTTGTTTGTGTTTTGTAATAAAGCCGAATGGTTTATGGCTATAAAAATGATAGGTTTGATGCTAAAGTGAATGCATGTGAGATTTCTAAGAATAATGTAGTTTATTTGCTTGTTGGTTCGAATTAAGTGATGTAAAAAGAAGGTTTTTGAGTCATTTTGATACAAGATTATGTATTGATATGATAACTCGAGTATAGAGTTTAATATACAAGGATTAAATATTATATGTCATATTTGTATTACAATACGTGATCCGAAGTGTATTTGGTTTGGATATGCGAGTGATGGTATATGCGTATATGTGTTTATGGTGAGTGTATATATATGCATACCCTAAGGGTATTGCGTTTAAGGGGAAAGTTAAGTGTTCCGGGAACGTGAGTTAAGAAACTAATTAAGGTTTTGGTTTTGGATTGTAGATTCAGAGCGTGAGGGCATTCAGGCTAGGAAAGGGAAAGGTATACTAGGTGGCAGTAGTTCAACCTTTAGGAAAGCGAATTCAGGCAAGTAACTCTAATTACTTGTGTAAATGGTTATAGAGAGGATATTGTTCATGCCATGTAGAGTATTGAATTGTTAAAATACCCCTGTCATTGGTCTTGTGAACTTGTTATTGATAAGCTTATTGATCCAACCCTTGGTAACTTTCTTTTTCTTATTCACTTGTTATACCATGTACTGTTATAAACCCTATAAGTACCTTTATGAACCCCTTATAATGATGCTTCATTCCTTGTTTACCTTATCCTCTATTGATCCTTCAAACGGTTTTGATTTCCCTAACTTGAGTACCATGTTATCATTGATCAAGATCCCTAGAAGTGAACTTTGATTATCCTTGATTCATTCCCTTAACTTTGAATTCTTGAAATTAAACTTAAGAATGAGTTTCGACTTGAAAGAGTCCGAATGATTTCATATTCTTGGTAATGATCAAATAAATTTAGTAAACCTACCTTTTTCCAACTCAAGGTTTTCCAAACGAATTCCTGATGGATTGGATTGGGACCTAAGAGGCTAGTTGGACTAGTCCAGTCATAGTAAGAGGCTAGTGGGGCTAGTCCAATTTAAGGCTGAAATTATACCGTTGGTACCTTAAAGACCGGATGGAGGTCGGTACGGGCTGATCACCCGTATTATTATTATTATGAAATGAAAGATAAAGTGGTCCAATCAAGGGTTCCATAATGATTTAAAAAGAAATTGAAATTTCCTATTCAGTAATTGATTCTTTGAAATTTTAAAAAGGCTTATATTGCTTTGAAAAGAGTTGATTGTGATATTATGAATCTTACAGCTTGTGAACCCTAATTTTGATTCCATTGTTCATATAATTGATTCCTTATAATGAAAAGATTGTCGCTTTCCATTCGAAAGATCATTTGTGATCCTGTTAATGATTTATGATGAATGTCGGTTTTTACTCTGCCTTCACCCTTGCTCCTTGAAAGCCTAAAATTTTTCTTCATAACCCCTTTCATAGCCTAAAAGATAGAAATCCGCCACCTAGAATTGATAACGTAGAATGCCCTAAGATCAGTAAAGTATATTATGGATTTTATATTGTGGAACTGCTGTTTAGTTACTTGCTGAGTTTTATACTCATATGTTTTGTTTTAATCTAACCATGGCAGTTAAGCAAGAAGATGACCAGGATTAAGGGCACTGCTCGTAAGAGCGTACCTGGTGGTCCCTATCGTGTTGAGGGATTCCGGTTGCTAGAGCAGGTAGTACAGCTTATGAGTGAGCAAGCACTTAGCCAGAGGGTGTTGTAAAGATATAATGGGTTATCTGTTGGTTCCAAGCCGGGATCGACTATGTGTATTTGGTTTTATTTTGGGTTGTAAGTTATATTTTATGATTGGAAGTTGTAATCTTGTCTCATACTTTATCATGTTTGATCTTGTTAGTAGCTAATCGGGGTTTATGCTTATTTATTTAGTAGATTAAAGGTGTGTGGGTCCTCATTTCCTAACCCCGAGATTGAGGGCGTCGCAAAGGACAACCTGGCGTTTGATTTGACCGGACTCTGAGAAGCTGACGCTGCAAATCCGGAGTGTCAGATGACTGTTGGGATTCCAGCCGAGGTCAAAGATATATACGTGTATATGTATATTTTTTGAGTGTACAAATTTTTAATTTTCCTCCTTTTTCTCCTGAAAAGTCGTGCCGTGACATGATTGCAGTAGTGGTAATAACTGTTGCGGTTATTAAATTGACACCAATCAGGGGGTGCCACGTGGCCCTGACGGTTCCCTTAATCATAAAACCCTTCATCTCTTCTCTTCTCGAAGGACTTTTCTATCTCTTTCCCTCTTATGTCGTTCCTCAACACCTTTCATTTTTCTTTTACGCAAGCACTTGTAAAGAGAGAGCAAAGAGAGATTTCACAGAGATTTTTGGAGCATTTCTTGTTGAAGCCTTCATTTTTTCTCCTGCTAATTTGTAAGTATCTCCATCCTTCTTGCTTTCTTTCGCTTTTATGCCATGCATGCCTCCTTTTCGTGGTATTTTGGTTCGATACCTTTGAGTTTTTGTTTGAGGTTTGCAACTGTGTTGTTGCTTTGATCTGTGTAATTTTATGGGTTTTGTGGTATTTTTATGGTTGTTTTGCATTTGATTTGTGTAAGCAACATAGATTTTTCTAGCTTAATGTGCGAAAATATGGGTTTTCGGTAGTGTAAAAGGTTGTTGTGCCCGGGGTATGTTCTTGATATGTGTCATTGGTGGTATATGTACGTATATGTCATAGATCTTGTTTTTTGGGTTAAGATTTGTATACGAACTGTTTCTAAACTCTTTTGTTTCTGTTTTATGTTTGTTGTTGGGTTCGGGTTTGGCATTGACTTTGGGGTGCGTTTATATGTTAATATATAAAGTATATGTCAGGTAGCCACTTTAAACATATTGTTACTCTTAGAACCCGATATCCCGAGCGACCCAGTGGCCTAGGTGAGCTATTATCATCCAACCCTTCACCTTCCTCTTCTAGTAGTAGCTCTGTAGAAATGCCTCCCCGAGTTGAACAACCTCAGCAAGTTCTAGCTCAGACTTTAGTCTTAGGCCCCGGGGGTACCTTGTCCAATCTGGATGGGTCTTGGGAGGATGTAGATGAATATTTTGTCCAATGATGAATAAACCCTAAGCCCTTGGGCTTTTATTACAGAGATTTGTTCGAGGCGTATGGGGGCCCAGAAGGATTAGACGGTAGGGAGCCCTATGACGAAGATGACATGAATAGGAAGTTCTTTACCACCCCGGGAAGCAGGTATGAGTGTGGGACGGTTCACAAAGAGATCCAAGATAGGTACACAGATGCCGAGGTGGATAGTGCCCTTAGGCTCGCCTTTAACCTTGAGGATAAATACGAATGGAGATGGCCCGAGATTCATGAGAGGGTGTACAACGGACCGGAGGGGGGATGGGTTGGGATTCCATTAGAACACCTTTGGGGCATGCGCCTCGGATTACACCAATTCATCAAATCTCTATGTCGGGACGTGTACGGGATTCCTTTCACCCAACTGGCCCCGAATTCGGTGAAGTGGATAATTTGGTTTCTAGCCTGTTGCCATGCCAAAAACTACCTCCCCTCCTTCAAACTTTTCCACCATATTTTCAAGATCAAGAGATCCACATCCCGGCCAATATATGAGTTTTTATTTCAGATTGAGGATTGTGGGTATCCTTCCGATAAGATGGTACTCCCGGTTAGCATGCTGACATCACTCAAGGAGTGGCACCGGGAGTTTATTTTCGTTCGGGGTGGGGATTTGGAGTTCATGCCACTCCATAAGCTCAAAATTAAAATATATAAATTTCCGGTCCAGCGGATCGAGCAAGCAGCTCTCGCAATGGTTTACGCCTTCTGTGAGGCACTCGGGACGCAATGGACCCGGGACACCTTTAATAACCATGAAAATATGCATGCTGCCGGCTGTAAGTCTTTTGCCCTAGCTTTATTTTGTTGCTCTAACTTTTTATTGTTTGCTTGTATTCGGGGCTGACACATTTGTGTTTTGTTCTCAGGTATTCCGAAGCTCATTCCTTATCCTCCAAACATGTCTTCCCAACTGAAAGACTTAGCTGCCAAGTGCCGAAGGATTGGAGGTTTGGTAAGTGTGGATGGCGGGAAGAAAAAGGTTGATGAGGGTAAAGAGGCAGCCCGGAAAGCGGCACCGACTTGGCCGGGGAGGACCATAATTGTCATCAACGAACCTCGGGCCGAGGACGTACAACAAGGGGATGCGACGAGGGTCACAGTTCCCCGGAAGAGGAAGGCTGCCCCTGCAAGTTCCGGGGAGAAGGGAGGAGAGGGTTCCGGGAGCCAGGTTTCCAAGAAAGTTGTTGTTGAAATGGCCCCGGATACCCTGGAGACTCTGAAGGCCTTGATGGCTAGCTTCACTCCGGAGACTCGCCGGAGGGAGCTCTTTGAAAACTATGCCAGTACCGCCAAAAGGAAGAAGTACCGGAAGGAGCCCCTTGATGACTTCCTGGTCGGGCTTCAGGAGGAGATTACCGCTGTGAGTTTCTTCTTTGTAATACTTTTGACTTTGTACCAGTTTTTTCTGTATTTACATCGTCTAAACCTGATGTGTAATAATTTCAAGCTAACTTTCAGGTTACTGGATTGGTTTGCATAACCCGAAGCTTGCAGGAGAAGGCTGATGTTGCCGAGGTTTATAAAACCGAAGCCGAAAAGCTCTCCCGGGAGATCAAGGACTTGAAGGAGGCTAATGTGAAGGAGGCCGCAGCTCATAAGAAGATTCTGGATGAAATTCGGGAAAAGCAGGACCGGGCCGATGCTGTATTCCGGGAAGTGAAGGCGAAGAATAGGAAGCTGAAGGATGATTTGGCCGCCCGTCCTACTCCCGAAGAGGTCCTGGCTGGGTTTCGAAAAACTCTGACATACTTTGAGGAGCTGAACGACAAAGCCTTGGAGAAGATCCAGATTTTCTGGAGGGTTGCCTCTAAATACCACGGAGAAAATCCTCATGGTACAATTGATGTCTTCCTTGAGAAGTACATCGAGGAGGAGACCCGATTGGAGCAGGAAGCAGAAGCCATCTTGGCAAGGGAGTCCGGGGTTGAAGCCTCCGGCAGCGCCGCTCCTCTCCCCGATTCTCCTCTCGCCCAGCAGCCTCCGATTCCAGAAGATGATCTGGAGCAGCCTCCTTCTCCTCCCGCCGAGCCAGCAGCAGAATCTTGAAGACTTTACCATTTTTTGGCATATAATTTCCATTTCCTGTTTTTTAAGTATTATCTGAACTCAACCTTTTGGCCATTTTAATCTTGTTTGTAACTGGGATGATTTCGATTTGCCCCCGGGGTGTTTTTCCCCTGGGTAGTTTAATGTAGTTGTGATTTTCTTCCTTCTTTCCACTCGTCATATTGATTTGCGTACGAGAATTCCTAACTTTTGCGCAATTTTTCCAAGTAAACGTTTTGCTTTAATTGACCCCGGGGAGGGGTAAATTTCTAAATTATGGAGATTCTTTCAAGCACACATGGGTTGTGATTTATATGACCCCGGGTAGGGGTAAAATTTCCAATTCATAGACCCTGGGTAGGGGTAAAATTTCCAATTCAAGTAAAATTTTCACTTTATAAAAATTTTCTAAATACTCATGGGCTGAGCTTTTATGCAGACCCCGGGATGGGGTAAAATTTCTGACTTATAGAAATTTTTCTAAGTACACATGGGCTGTGTTTATGCAGACCCCGGGATGGGGTAAAATTTCTAACTTATAGAAATTTTTCTAAGTACACATGGGTTGTGTTTATGCAGACCCCAGAATGGGGTAAAATTTCTAACTTATAAAAAAATTTCTAAGTAATATGATGACAAATAAAGAAACAACATAATGAAATTGATTCAAACTATGGGACGCTTAAAGTAGAGTTTTTCATTTAAATTGAAAGCAAAAATTACATTATGGGGTGAATGAGAATAGTGTTTACATCAAAATATCACAGTATAAATGTAGAGATGTTCCCAGAATGTGCACCTTTCCCTTATTGGTAGAACTTCCTTAACTGGGCTCCATGCCAGGTGTTGGGGACCTCGGTCCCGCTGAGGTAGTTCAGTTTGTAAGTTCCTGGTCGGAGCACATCCTTGATTATATAGGGGCCTTCCCAGCTCGACTGCAGTTTCCCTTGGTTTGTTGGGTCTGAGGCTTCGGTGTCCCAAAGTACTAGATCTCCCACCACATATTCTCTTATCTTGGCCTTCTTTGTAAATTAGAGCTTTGTCTTTTCTTTTTAACTTTCCATTTTTTCTACAGCCCCATCTCTTACTTCATCCAAGAGTTCTAAGTTGGTTTTAAGGCCTTCTATATTGGAGACTTCATCAAAGTTGACCACTCTGTGGGAAGGGGACACGGTTTCCACCGGCAGCCGAGCTTCGGTGTCGTAGGCGAGTTTAAATGGAGTCTCATCGGTTCCAGTCCGGGAGGTGGTTCTGTAGGACCATAAGACCTTCGGGAGCTCGTCTGGCCAGTTCTTCTTAGACTCTTCCAACCTCTTTTCCAAACCTTGGAGTATGGTTCTGTTGGTGACCTCTACTTGTCCGTTTCCCTGGGGATGGGCCACAGATGCTTTCTTATACTTTATCCCGAGTTCTTTTAGATATGCTTCGTGTTGGATTTTTAACGCAGCGGGGGCATGGCAAAACACTTTTACACATACAAAATCCAAATAAAAGCATATAAATCATGAATAAAAATTCGAGGGATCGAATCTAACCTTTTAAAATAATTCGGAGACAACGATCAGAGATCCTTAGCAGTTGCTCCTCAAGTGTGAAGCACTCCACCGGTATCCACCAAGAAAACGATGTTAAGGAGGAGGAAGGAGGTGGAGAGAATTGGGTTTTCCAAACTTTTTGGGTTTTCGGGTTTGATGTGGGTTAGAATAAAATAGGGTCTATAATAGTGTATTTATAGGCAAAATTTTCAGCTGAAATTTTCCCATAAATATTATTATTATTTTCCCATTTATTATTCTCATTAATAATTAAAACACCTTTTAATTATTAATCCTTTTTCTAAACACTTTAGAAATAATTCTCTCTCTTGATTTAATTTCCAAAAATTAAATCCTTTAATTAATAATATTAAGAACTTTTCTTAATTAATTTATAATCAATTAAATCTCATTTAATCAATTATTAAATTTTCCAATTAATTATTTATTTCACAAATAAATAATTATTAGCCATTATTAATTAATTCATCCACCAATAAATCATTCTCTTTTTATGGTGTGACCCTGTAGGTTCAATATTAAGCCGGTAGTAGAAATAAATAATATTAAAACTATTTTATCATTATTTATATAAATTCTCTAATTTATTAAATATGATTAATTAATTAATCACATTTATTCTACATCGTGAGTGATGCTTCTCAACATATCGCGACTATCCGGATAATATGAATTCACTGCTTAGAATACCAAGAACCTGTCAGTGAATAGTTACCGTACAATAAACTCCTTCTACCCTACAATGTCCTGATTAAATACAAGGCATGGATCTCGTGTCAAGCCTATCTAATTCAATCACTTTGCTTACCATTTACTATGCGTAGTTCTATGCAAATTAGAAACTCCTTTCTAATTTCATTTACTCTGGCCAGAGATTCCTGAACTAGCATAAGTGGATCAGCCTTGAACATTCGCCTCCTTCACTGGAAGGGGTAGATCCTTTATTGATCATACACTATCTTCGTGTACAAATTCCTATACCCAGAAGAGCCCTAATAATTGTCCCTGGAGACTAAGAACTAAACCAAAGCACAATTCAGTGTACACAAGATGACTATGATGACCTCAAGTCTAAGGATACCTGTACAACTATCACTAAGCGAACAACTGCTGACACGTGAGTGAACTCCATCAGTTGTTCAGCTGTGCGAGTCATGTTCAGTGAACTTATTCCATAATAAGCACCTACATACTAGCTATAGTGTCACCACACAAATGTCTATGAGAACAGACATCCTTCATAATGAAGCAAGCATAGTATGTACCGATCTCTGCGGATTATTAATTACCAGTTAGTAATCCTACGACCAGGTTCTATTTAAGTTTAGAGTTATCATCTTTTAGGTCTCACTATTATGATCTCATCATAATCCATAAAAAGCTTTACTCTAAACTATGGTAAATCTTATTTAAACACTTAAATAGATAAAGCCCGTAATAAAAACAAAACAAGTCTTTTATTAATATCAATGAAATCAAAACATATTACATAAAAGTTATTCCTAAATCCTCATACATGATTGGACTTAGGACATATTCCTTTCAATCTCCCACTTGTACTAAAGCCAATCACTCTGGTATCTAATACCCATCTTGTCTTTATGACGATCAAAGTGACTTTCATAAAGTAGCTTTGTGAGTGGGTCTGCTATGTTGTTATGTGTGTCAACTCTAATTCTATATAATACAAGAAATGTTACCGCGCTCCCACTAACCCTTTTATAGACGCATGGTTCATCAGCGTTTTTGATAAAATCAAACTCTTTGATTGTCTTATCAAAACGAATGTTCCATCTTTCGAGAAGCTTGCTTTAAACCACATATGGTTCGCTACAGCTTACACACTAGGTTTTCATTTCCCTTGGAAAGAAAACCATTTGGCCATCTGCCAGATTTCATAGTCGCAGTAAGCAGCATTCGCAAGCAAAATCCGAACTGATTTTAACAGGGCTACAGGTAAAAGGTTTCATCAAAGTCAATCCATTGCCTTTGTTTGAATCCTTTTGCCACAAGCCTGGCCTTAAAGGTCTCCACCTGGCCATCTGCTATAATCTATCTTTTGTATACCGTATACATAGATTCCATTCTGGATTTCATGGCACTATGCCATTTCTCTGAGTCAACACTACTCATAGCCTCATTATAGGTCACAGGGTCGTCATCATCAATGATCAACAACTCATTGTCATTCTCAATGATAAGGCCATAATACCTCTCAGGTTGGCGAGACACTCTCCCTGACCTATGAATGGGCTGTTCCACAAAAGGTTGTTCAGTCAGAACAGGTGTTTCCACTCGATCTGTAGTAGTTTGTGCTTCTTGAACTTCATCAAGTTCAATTTTGCTCCCACTGTTTCCTTCAAGGATAAACTCCTTTTCCAAGAAAGTAGCATGTCTGGAGACAAACACCCGATGATCGGTGTAAAAGTAATACCCTAAAATCTCTTTAGGATATCCCACAAAACTACATTTTACGGATCGATATTCCAGCTTATCTGGGTCAACTTACTTGACATAAGCTGGACATCCCCAAATCTTAACATGTTTAAGACTCGGTTTCCTTACTTTCCATATCTCATATGAAGTTTGAGGAACAGATTTGGAAGGCACCTTATTCAGTAAATATGCTGAGGTTTCCAATGCATAACCCCATAGGAATACTGGAAGATTTGCATAGCTCATCATGGACCGAACTATGTCTAACAAAGTTCAATTTCTCCTTTCAGATACTAATCTGGAGGAGTCCACTGGGAGACTATACCATTTACTTTGAGATAATCCAGAAACTCTCCGTTCAAGTATTCACCACCTCGATCTAATCGAAGAGTTATAATACTATGTTTGTTTATTTCTCCACTTCATACTTATATTCTTTGAACTTTTCAAAGGCCTCAGACTTGTGTTTCATCAAACACATATCCGAATCTAGATCTATCATCTATGAAAGTACTGAAGTATGAAAATCCACCCATGGCTTGCGTAGACATTGGTCCACATACATCTGTGTGTACCATTCCTAGCAAATTTGCAGTCCTCTCTCCATGTCTACTAAATGGAGACTGCAGTGCCACTATAAAGTGAGATTTTCATCATCCCTTTTCTTTTATTAGTTTGTTCAATCTGAAGTAAATTATGTCACATATAAACAGGCCATTATTTAAAGTACCAAGTCCATAAAGAATATTATCTCTAAGAATAGAACATTCATTATTCTCAATAATAAATGAAAATCCAGCCAAGTCTAACATGGGAATAATATTCCTCACAATCGAGGGAACAAAATAACAATTATTTCAAATAATAGTCTTGCCCGTAGGCCTATGTAAATGAAATGATTCTACATCTTCAGCAGCAACTCTTGCTCCATTTCCATCAGTAGAATCACCTCCTCTTCCTCAAGAGTCCTACTTCTCCTTAGTCCCTACAACAAATTGCAGATATGAGAACCACAGGCGGTATCGAATACCCAAGTAGAAATGACATATTCACTTCTATCATGAACATACCTGAATCAGAAGCGGTAGTCTCACTACCCTTCTTCTTCAATTCTGTAAGGTAAACCTTGCAGTTCCTCTTCCAGTGCCCCACCTTGTTACAGTGAAAGCAAACAACTTTGCTCTTGGGGTCTTCAGCTTTTGGTGGAACCGGCGTTTTCTCACCTACTTTCTTCTTCTTGGAAGGGTTCCTCTTCCTTTTCTTAGGATTGGAACCTTCACCAATTAGAAGAACAGAACTCTTCTTAGGGGGAAAATTCGATTCCGCAGTCTTCAACATGTTGTGGAGTTCAGGCAGGCTGACATCCAACTTATTCATGTGACAGTTCACAACAAACTGCGAGAACGAACTCGGAAGCGATTGCAAGACCAAGTCGTGGCTCAGCTCCCCATCCATGGCAAAACCAAGTTGTCCAAGACGTTCAATCAAATTGATCATCTTAAGTACATGGTCATTCACAGATGATCCCTCAGACATCCTACAACCGAACAGCTCCTTCGATATCTCATATCGAGCTGTCCTCCCCGCCACATCATACAACTCTTGTAGATGCATGAGGATAGTGTGAGCATCCATATGCTCATGTTGCTTCCGTAGCTCAATGTTCATGGAAGCTAGCATGATGCATTGAGCAACATTTGCATCATCTAACCACTTACGATACACAACATGTTCATCATTATGTGCATCACTAGCAGGTTCAGTAGGCTTAGGTGAGTCAATCACGTATTCCAGCTTCTCAATCCTGAGAACAATTCTCAAGTTTCGAAGCCAGTCAGCATAATTAGGACCAGTCAATTTGTGAGCATCTAGTATGCTCCTGAGTGATAGTGCAGAAGACATAACGTACAAAGTAAATCTGTAAATGATAAACACATAACAACACTTAGCAAATATTCGATTTCATTTCAAAACACTATATGAATCGGGTCTTTATTCATAAGTGGCTCCCACTAGTTTTCCTAATTTATTCAACCCCCTACATGAAAAATTAAGCATTCATAATGCTAATGGGAATAGGGATCCTACATTCCATTACACAACCCCGGCTGTGGCACGAAACGCCATGTAATGTTCAATAGGCAGACAACTCTTGTCAATTACATCTAATGTTATTCCCTAATCAAACTTTAGCCTCTTGAATAATTGAGTCACGGTTGTGGCACGACAAACTCAATATTCTAAGTCAAGTCAAACCCAACATTCCGTACAATTGAATCAGTCCCCAAAGGCCCACGGCTGTGGCACGTAACGACCTTTAGATTCTTATTCAATGTACACATCTCTATGTAATAGACAAGTATTTCTTATTTCGAAATCAAAGCCCTCGGCTGTGGCACGAAACGACAATGATTCAAAAATAAGAACTACTTTTCTATCATGTTGGAAGGCTATGACCGACACAAGCCCGTTGTGTCATTGGCCAATTACTACTTGATATTATTTAATTTTAAAGGGATTATATTACGTTACAATCATAATCATATTATAAAGAAATTCTTCCTTTTAAATTAAATATTTCAAATCAATAATCAATAATCAGATGATTCCCAGATCGGGTGGAGCATTGTCAAGAGGCGTCACTTAATAACCCTTTCTTACAGATAGAAATCTGTTATTGACAGAATCATCCTTTCTCTCATATCGAAAATTTATATTCAATTACGTGTTTCACAAACACAAGAATCTCATGATTGTATTCATAATATTATTCTTAAGGTTATGAAACAATTTCACTATACTAGGTTGTCTAACAAACGCCTTATGTTCATTTAAGTTCACCTAAATCTATCATTGCATGATAAACTAAGCATATATCACATATATATCAACATGAATAAACATCAAGGTAGGCATGTTAAATCATCTAGCACATTAGTCTAAGCATTATACATCTCTATGTATCACATGAAGCATTTAAAAGCAATTAAAACAGTCAAAAACAACTTTAAAACACTTCATGGAAATATAAACAGTTCAAAACTTTTATATAAACTAAAATTGATCACACCATTAGATCCGTCTCGAAAAAACGAATCCAACGGTATATTGCACGCCCAAAACGGAGTTACGAAACTCCCAGAAAATCAATTTTAAAATCAACAGACGGGCTGTAACGCATTACAGGAACGCGTTACAAGCCCTGTAACGCATTCCGGTGATGCGTTACACCCCTTTGAAGCCATTAAAGGGTGTAACGCATTCCGTGAATGCGCCACAGGTGTGTAACGCATTCCCGGAATGCGTTACACCCCTCTTTTTTTTTTCTGCACCAGCCGCCGTCTTTCTTCGGTTTGCGCACCTGACAACTCTGATTCTTCTCTATCCTTTACTGACAGCCGTATAACACACAAACAACAGACAAACTTTTGCAGATGTACAGATTATAATATATATATATATACAACATATTATATATATATATCTATATTTTATTACGATTTTAATTGGTACAACTTCAAAAATTCATAATAAAAAATCTATACATCATAAAATTATGAAAAAAATACCCAGACGATCTACAACACTTGTAGAACCCAGATCAACATTCAAAATTATTCTGAGAAACGATTTCTCATCAGACAAAATTAATCCATAATATAACTTGTAAAAATCATAATTAATTCATACAAGCATATAAAATTCTGAAATTTTTATCACAGATCTATATGCATACAACCTATGCTCTGATGCCATTGTAGGATTTTAAATGCAGCGGGGGCATGGCAAAATACTTTTACACATACAAAATCCAAATAAAAGCATATAAATCGTGAATAAAAATTCGAGGGATCGAATCTAACCTTTTAAAATAATTCGGAGACAACGATGAGAGATCCTTAGCAGTTGCTCCTCAAGTGTGAAGCACTCCACCGGTATCCACCAAGAAAACGATGTTAAGGAGGAGGAAGGAGGTGGAGAGAATTGGGTTTTCCAAACTTTTTGGGTTTTCGGGTTTGATGTGGGTTAGAATAAAATAGGGTCTATAATAGTGTATTTATAGGCAAAATTTTCAGCTGAAATTTTCTCATAAATATTATTATTATTTTCCCATTTATTATTCTCATTAATAATTAAAACACCTTTTAATTATTAATCCTTTTTCTAAACACTTTAGAAATAATTCTCTCTCTTGATTTAATTTCCAAAAATTAAATCCTTTAATTAATAATATTAAGAACTTTTCTTAATTAATTTATAATCAATTAAATCTTATTTAATCAATTATTAAATTTTCCAATTAATTATTTATTTCACAAATAAATAATTATTAGCCATTATTAATTAATTCCTCCACCAATAAATCATTCTTTTTTTATGGTGTGACCTTGTAGGTTCAATATTAAGCCGGTAGTAGAAATAAATAATATTAAAACTATTTTATCATTATTTATATAAATTCTCTAATTTATTAAATATGATTAATTAATTAATCATATTTATTCTACATCGTGAGTGATGCTTCTCAACATATCGCGACTATCCGGATAATATGAATTCACTGCTTAGAATACCAAGAACCTGTCAGTGAATAGTTACCGTACAATAAACTCCTTCTACCCTACAATGTCCCGATTAAATACAAGGCATGGATCTCGTGTCAAGCCTATCTAATTCAATCACTTTGCTTACCATTTACTATGCGTAGTTCTATGCAAATTAGAAACTCCTTTCTAATTTCATTTACTCTGGCCAGAGATTCCTGAACTAGCATAAGTGGATCAGCCTTGAACATTCGCCTCCTTCACTGGAAGGGGTAGATCCTTTATTGATCATACACTATCTTCGTGTACAAATTCCTATACCCAGAAGAGCCCTAATAATTGTCCCTGGAGACTAAGAACTAAACCAAAGCACAGTTCAGTGTACACAAGATGACTATGATGACCTCAAGTCTAAGGATACCTGTACAACTATCACTAAGCGAACAACTGCTGACACGTGAGTGAACTCCATCAGTTGTTCAGCTGTGCGAGTCATGTTCAGTGAACTTATTCCATAATAAGCACCTACATACTAGCTATAGTGTCACCACACAAATGTCTATGAGAACAGACATCCTTCATAATGAAGCAAGCATAGTATGTACCGATCTCTGCGGATTATTAATTACCAGTTAGTAATCCTACGACCAGGAACTATTTAAGTTTAGAGTTATCATCTTTTAGGTCTCACTATTATGATCTCATCATAATCCATAAAAAGTTTTACTCTAAACTATGGTATATCTTATTTAAACACTTAAATAGATAAAGCCCGTAATAAAAACAAAACAAGTCTTTTATTAATATCAATGAAATCAAAACAGATTACATAAAAGTTATTCCTAAATCCTCATACATGATTGGACTTAGGACATATTCCTTTCACTTTGAAGTCTGCACCAAAGAACTGTGGTTCGTTATCCGAGATCAGGACCATTGGAATCTCGAATCTCATTACAATTGAATCCACGAATTTGATGTAGTCTTGATGGTTGATGGTCCTCATGGCCTTGGCCTCTGCCCAGTTAGTCATATAATCAATCGCCACCAACACATAACACAAATCCCCCTTCGCCCGGGGGAAGGACCCATGATGTCAATTCCCCAAACTGCGAACGGGATCGGGGACAGGACTGATCCGGGGAGGCTTGGACTTTGCTTTGGCACATTGCTGAACTTTTGGCATTTGATGCACTTCTTCACATAGGCAACCGCATCGGCGTGGATAGTGGGCCAATAATAGCCTTGTCTGATGACTTTATAGGCTAGTGCTTTAGCGGCTAAGTGATCCCCGCAGATTCCTTCATGCACCTCTCGCAGCCAATAATCCGCCTCCTCCGGATCAACACATATTAGAGTCAGCGCAGAGAAGGTTCGCCTATAAAGCTGATTATTCTCCAGAAAGAACCGGGAAGCCTTATACTTGAGGTAGCGTGCCTTATTCTGATCTTCTGGTAGGGTCCAGTCTCTTAGATAATCTATGTAAGGAGTCATCCAGTTGTTCGGGCTGCTGACGCATAAGACGTCGGGCCGGTCGGTGCTGGGCGCCCCGAGCTCCTCGAAGTAAACTGAACTGCTTAAATCCGAAGTATTCTGGATGAGCTTGGACAGCTCATCTACCTTGGCATTTTCTTCTCTGTTTATTTGTACGATGGTTGAGTCCGGGATGGTTTCCAAGATAGCCCGCACCACTGCCTGATACTGAGCCAGCTTGGGATCTTTCATAATATATTCACCGTTGGTCTGTCTTACCATAATTTGAGAATCGCTATAGATGATTAAACGCCTTACCCCAAGGGATTTGGCTAGCCTGAGTCCGGAGAGGAGAGCTTCATATTCAGCTTGGTTGTTCGTTACTTTGAAAGTGAAGGTTATGGCTTGCTGGATTGTGAATCCGTCCGGGCTGGAAAGGATCAGGCTAGCCCCGGACCTCTCGGCTGTTGCCGAGCCATCAACATACAATGTCCAAGAAATTTCGTTGCTAATCTCCTTTTCTTCTCCGGATTGAATTGCAGGTGTCTCTGGGACTTCGGGGAAGGTGCATTCCATGACAAATTCGGCCAACGCCTAGGCTTTTATAGTCGTCCTTGGAACGAATTTGATGTTGAATTAGCTCAATTCAATTGCCCAATTGACCAATCTCCCGGAGGCATATGGCTTGTGAATGATTTTTCGAAGTGGTTGATTAGTAATCATCTTGATTTCCCGGCCTTGGAAATATTGCCTTAGCTTCCTGCTCGAGTGCACCAGAGCCAGGGCGAATTTCTCCAAGTTTGGGTACCGAGTTTCAGCGTCCTTCAGGATTTGACTCACATAGTATACCGGGCTTTGTGAACCATTTTCTTCCCGGATGAGTGCAGTGGATACCGCTCTTTCTTCGGCTGCAATATAAAGATACAGAGGCTCTCCGAGCTTGGCTTTTGAAAGGATAGGCGGATTCATCAGGTGTTGTTTGACTTCTTCAAACGTTGTTTGGCATTTCGGAGTCCAATCAACTAGCTTTTTGTTCCGAGCTCCTTTCAACAGCTCAAAGAAAGGCGAGCACCTTTCCGCCAATTTTGAAATAAATTTGCGAAGGGCTGCCAAGCATCCTGCGAGCTTCTGAATATCCTTTTGAGTTTGGGGAACTGTTATTTCCATTATAGCTTTGATTTTCTCTGGGTTGGCCTATATTCCCCGTTCACTAACCAGAAAACCAAGAAACTTCCCGGAGGGGACCCCGAAAGCACACTTTTCTGGGTTTAGTTTCATGTTATACTTCCTCAAACTGTCGAAGCATTCCTTGAGATCTTTGATGTGGTCGGGGATCGTGACTGACTTGGAGATCATATCATCGACATAAGATTCCATGTTCCTGCCCAATTGACTTTTGAAGAAGGTGTTCATCATTTTCTGATACATTGCCCCGGCGTTGATTAATCCAAATGGCATCATAACAAAAGCATAGACAACCCGGTGTGTAATGAATGTTGTCTTTGCGATGTCTGCCGGATTCATCTTGACTTGGTTATATCCTGAAAAAGCATCCATGAAACTGAGCATAACATGACCCGAGGTTGCATCTATCAGCTGGTCAATGTTGGGTAGGGGGTAGGAATCCTTAGGGCATGCCGAATTGAGACTCGTGTAATCAACGCACATTCGCCACTTTCCATTGGGTTTCTTGACTAGCACAACATTTGCTAGCCAATCCGGATTAATTTCATATATGATGTCTGCCTTCAACAACTTTTTGACCTCTTGATCGATTGCCTGTTGTCTTTCCGGGGCAAAGTTTCTTCATTTTTGTATGATTGGTCTTTGCCTTGGATCTACATCCAGACTGTGCATCGCCACCAATTCATCAATCCCCGGCATGTCTTCCAGGGTCCAGGCGAATACATCAACATATTCCTTCAATAGGTCAATGAGTTCTTTCTGGAATGCGGTTTCCAAGCCTCTACCGACTTTAAGCTTCCGGGTGGGGTTCCCGGGCTCCAGCTCTACTTCAATTGTTTGCTGGGCAGGCTCGACCTTTGTCTTCTCCTTGCTTTCCATGAATTTCTGAATCCGGGAATCCACGTTGGTTGTGCTGTACCCGGAGTCCTCGATCATATTCACATCAATTCTGGCCCTTTTACTGAGGTGCTCGTGATGCTTTTTTCTGCTTTGTTCCTTGGGGTCATTAACCTTTTTCTGTTCTCAGGTTCTGTTTCTGCCATGACCAATGCTTGGCCATAACACTTCTCTGCCATTTCTCTATCTCCTCTTAGTTCCTCAGTACCTCCCGGTGTCGGGAATTTGAGCTTCAAGTGAATTATCGAGGGGATTGCTCTGAGCTTGGTTATTGTAGGTCTTCCAAGGATTATGTTGTATGATGAGGTCACGCTTATCACCTAGAACTTCATTACGTGAGTGACCTGCTGGGGTGCAGTCCCAAAGGTAATCGGTAAATAGATGACACCCCGGATTGGAATCATTGTGTTTCCAAATCCGTACAAGGGATCTTCAAGACAGGGGTCCATCCGGAGGTGTCCGAGCTTTATCCTATTAAGTGTGTGCTCGACTATAATATTAGCAGAGGAACCATTGTCAACTAAAATTCTTTTTACCTCATTATTCGTGACATCGAGGGTGACCACCAAGGCCAAGTTGTGATCCGAATTGAGTCCCTCATAATCAGAGTAAGAGAAGTAGATTGGTTCATCATCCAAAGGTTGGATCATCATCACATCATTATCTAGGTCCGGGCTCCGGGGCGGAGAAGCCGTTCCTCCAAAGACAATATTTACCACATTTTTACCGCTTCTCGGGGCCCTATCTTTGTCATTTGACCTTCTTTGAAGATATTGGTTCATGTTCCCCTTTTTGATCTGATCTTCTATGAACATTTTGAGAGAAAAGTAGTTCTTCGTGGTATGGCCATGATCTTCATGATAGCCACAATGTTGGTCCTGGACCCTGTTCTCGGGAGGTGCAAGTAAAGGTTTCGGCGGATAATAGAATGGCTTACCTTTAACTTCGCGCAAAATGTCGGCCTGGGGCCTATTTAGGGGCATCCACTCTGGTTCCGGCTTGGGTTCTCTCTTATCCTTGGGCTTTTTCTCATTCCTCCTTTGTTCGGCGTATCCCTTTCGGGATGACGAGCGACGCTCCGGGGACTCGTCATCATCATGTATTCTCCGGTTCATTTTCATCGACTTGAGAAAATCATTTTCCTTTATGAACTTTGATGCCATAGCATAGGCAGATGTTAGGCTCTAGGGTTCTCTGTGAATCAAATCTTTGACAGATCCTTCGCAGGATATTAGATGCAAGTTTCTCTGAAAGATGTTTACTGCTTCCTTTTCTTCTAAGTTGGAGAGTTGATTGACCGCTTCTTGGAATCTCTTGATGAATTCGGGGAGGGACTCCTTGTTTCTTTGTTAGATTGTCTCGAAATGGCACATTTGCAGCTCGTTCATCCGGTTAGCCCTGAACCTTTTTAAAAATATCTCCCGGAAGTCTTTCCGGGAATCAACACTCCGGGATGGAATCCGGCTGAACCATTTCTGCGCTCCCCCTTTGAGTATTGATGCAAAGAAGCGACATCTGGCGAGGTTGTTGTAATCATAAATATTGGAGATTTGTTCGAAGTAGTTCCGATGCTCTTCGGGGACCGCTAATCCATCAAAGGAGTCGAAATTGAAGTGTTTGAGCCCTGATTCTCTGGGGGTAGATTCCAACTTTTTGGTGAACGGGGTGGCCGCCGCACCCACTTCCATATTGCCTTCTACCTTTCTCTTGAGTTCCCGAAGGACCCGGGCCATTTGTTCTTGCTTGGACTACTTCTCGGGCTCCGAATCCGAAGAAACATGAATTCGGTACGCCTTCCTTTTTAGCTTCGCCTCTTCCTCCCGGATTCGCTTTTCAATAATTTCTTTGGCTTTTGCTTCTTCTTTCTTCCGGATTCTCTCCCGAACGGCAGCTTTTTTGATTTCATCCCGGGTATCCTCTGAGGGCTTCTTCAAGTTCTTTGCAATTCGCTCAAAGACGGATCCCCGGGATTCTCCGGACCACTCTTCCTGATCCCCTGGGCGGGTCTTTGGTTCGGCATTATGCTTTTCCTTCCACAGGTCCATCGCAGCTCGTATCTGATTCGGGGTCATGTCCCCCCAGGGGTTGGCTGAAGTTCCAGCATGCTTATGGGCAGCTCTCTTGATGACTAGTCTCTGATCCCCTGGTTGGAGATTTTGAGAGGGAGTCTGGGTTATAAGGATCCCTTCATCCACATCTTCCATCTCTCCGTCCCTGGGTTGGGGTGGAGGTGGAAGGAAAGAAGCAGAAACAGCCGCCCTGCTCTTTCTCGTCGTCATGGTTGTTCAATAATACCACAAATTTATAATAATCTAACTCATAATTTCAAGTACTAAAATAGATAAATTAGATCCAAGATACGCTGTAATCAAGCTCCGGGATTATTACAATGTTAACAAGATCTATTAACAACACTTGAAAGGAAACGATCTCAGGAAAAAATAGATCTGGGAGACTGGGAGTGGAGTTCTTACTGAGGAGTGGTATTCTGAGTTTCTAGGTGGGATAGGAGTGGCAGATATGACCACCACTGGACGGAGGTTCGATCCCTCCTTCTAGCGCCAATGATAATCCCAAATCACCTCGGGGTCCTCTTCTTGTTGGGCCCGGATTCTCACTCCGATTGGACAGGAATAATGGCGGCGTGCGGTGTAGCTGTAGGGTGGGCACCTACAAAACAGAACCGGAGGGGGTGGCGTCCCCGCGGCACCTCCGCCGTGAGAATGAGAGAGGGTTTTTATGGAGAAAGGGGCAAAATAGGAATTATACGAGATTATTGTGGTGTGTGTACATGTGTGTATATATGTGTATATGTGTGTATATGTGAGAGAGAGTGTAACCTCCACCCTTCTTTTTGTTCTGCCTTTTATAGGCCTTCTACTAGGGTTTAGGGGTTTGTACCTTTCAATCTGGACCGTAGGTGTGTCTTTTGGACTGTAGGATGCGTGGACGCTCAGGATGGACCGGTGTACTATGGAATCTGGACCGTAGGAATGTTATGGATCCGGGGTACCTGGACGGTGGTGATGTTGCCACGCATCCTGGGCTCTCCAGGGTTAAAGCTGAGTGCTCCCTGGGCTTTTCTCACTGGGCCCCGGACTTCTGTTATTGGGCCTGTACTAATATAGGCTATCAAACATCTCAAAGGTATTCTCTCTCTAATCTGTCTGTATCTTTCTCTCTCTATGTTTCTCTCTCTCCTATATATGTATATATCCCCTCTATATCTCTCTCTCTTTCTTCTTTGTTTCTTGTTTGTGTATGGATGTGTTTATATATATATATATATATATATATGTATTTTTCTGTCTATCAAATCACTTGTTTTCTTGTTACAATTGGCGATGCTACTTTGTTATCTTGTCATCTGCAGAACCATTGATGGCTGTCAATTAAATTAGAGATTAGTTGTAACGTTTGTGAATGGATTTTAGATGAGTAGGAAAATACCTTTAACTCCAAAAATTTCTTATTTTCGACATTTGACAACCTGGTACAATATTCCGTTAAAATAAAATTTAGTCTGAATTTCTGAGTTGTGTGACATAATACTATGGAAGATTTGCTGTTAGATTGTTTTACTAATTTTTTCTTGCATCAGGCATAATTCTGCTTAATACAGGTAACTGTAGCCTAACCGTGTCCTGTCTGGAGTTCTGATACTCCGACTAGTTTGGGTTTGAGCTGGACTAGTAATCAGCTTGTGAGCTATTCTAGTTCTTAAATACTACTTGCGAAGTACCATGGCAAAAGTACTAATTTTAACTTTCCAGAAGTAGCACGGAGAAGCAATAGAGCAATCTTAAAATCTCTTGTACATAAACACCGTATATGTGAAGCAGGGCTTTTTAAATCATAACAATTAGCAGTCAATGTATAGTATGTTATTATCATCTAGATGATCTAAAGGTATTCATAATGTACCTTTAACTTCTGGGTATGGACAAAGTGTTTGATGTTAAAATAGGTGTGGAAAATCAAATCTCCTGGATCGGAGAAGTAGTGGGGGAAATGCTTGACATTGGTAGAAATACAATGTAACTTGGCAGGGATATAGTCAGTATTTTTTATGTTTAAACTATGCTGTGTAAATCTGTGTATGAACGGAATTGTACACGCTTTTGGTGGAGTAATCTCCATTTTTATTGTAAACATGAAGAATTAAGGGTAACAATTATCTGCAAATAATCTGCAACTAATCCAGTAGAGACGAGAGAGAGTATTTGTATTAGCATGTGCTATATGTTTATTCTACCCGTCTACATAATAGCATCTACAATAAAATAGGGTTGTGAATTGATTTGATTTTAAAATAGGTTTGTGAATTGATTTGCTCTTGCTCTCATCTTACGTTGATAGAGATTATAAGAATACAGTTGGTTTGAATTATAATAATTACATCGATATATAGTTTTCAGTTTATATTATTTGCATTGTTAGTTCTCTGTTCTTTCTTGATTTTTAATTTTGTCAGTTTAATTTAAAATAATGCTTGGAGTGTGAAAATACAGTTGGTTTAAATTATGCTAATCACGTTGATATAGTTTTGAGTTCATATTACTTGCATTGTTAATTTTCTGTTCCGTTCTCGACTTTCAATTTTTTTCTTTTAAAACAATTATAACGACTGAGAAATTTCACTTGTATTATATTATAATAAAGATAAATTATGTGTATTATTATGTTAATTGTGTTGAGTCATTAAACCCTAAGCGTTATGTGTTATGTGTTGTCTACTTTGATCTGAACGTGTTTTGGATATTTATTGAGTGTTTTATCGCAAGTTATATATTTTATATCAAAACCCGTACAGCTCAAACAGTGTTTTAAAAGCCCGTATTTCAAACCAAATCATTGGCTGTATTTTGCCAAAAACAACCTATACCATATCGCTATTCTGAATCCCTAGATATTTTACAAATTTACCTTTTTCGCGAAAAACGACTTTTCTGGACCCCTTCGGGTACCAAAAACCCCACAAAAATCACATTTTTATTTTTATATGATCATGGAATTATCATACCTTATTTTTCTTTGCATTTTTGTAATATTCACAATTTTTGGGAATTTTTAGCATTTATTTTGTATTTATTGGATATTTAAAAATTTATTATTAATACCCAAAAATTATAAAAATTGGGGCCAAATATTTTTATTATATGTGTAATTAGACCCTTAATTTTATTTAGGGGTATTATTTTCATAAATATAAATACCTGATTTGTTATTAATTATTCAGTTAATTATAATTAAAAATCAGAAAATTAAGAAATTAATTGTGGGGGTGAAGAACAACCAGGGAATTCAACTGCAGATTTGAGAGTGATTCTGTTATCCAAATCGATCATGTGAGTAACCAAAACAAAGCTCTTGATCTCTACTTTCTATTCATACCATCAATTTCATGTTTTCATGTTTAGATTTTCAATTCGTATTTTAGGGTTCTTGGACTGAAATTGGGGGTTTTTTATTATGGGGTTCTGGGTTGATTTTGATGCTTGGTATAGTTTCATATACTTGTTTACAACTGATTTGTGCTATTTAATTTATCGGAGTTATGTTCTAGGTAGTAGTTCTTAATTTCAAGTTTATACAATTTTATTTTAGTTCATTTTTGATTTTGTATGAATCTGTGATTGTTGTGAATACGGGGGTTTGATTGTGGAACTAATAAGCTTTATTTTGATATATTATTTGTAATTTTTGGTGTACGAAATCGTTGGTTTGATTTTTGGCCGGAAGTTTTGTGTTTTTGATCGGAGAATTGGTTCTAGGGATTATTAGGCTGTGATGTTAGTATAGTTATGTTTCTTGTGAGATTCTGAGCGAAAACCATGTTAAAATCGATTCGAACGATGCCTGGATTGAGTTCGCCGGACCTGGGTTCAAGCTCGTCAGCGGCGAGGGCGGCGTTGGCCGGAGACAATGCGGAAGGGACGATTGAAGCAACTGAAGCTGGGGTCGTGTTTCTGCAGTCTTGGGGAAGAAGAACCCAGTGGATTTCGATCGAAATTGTTGCGGTTTGGTAGCGTATTCTGCTCTCCGGAAAATTCCTGTCACGCCGGAGTCTGGCAGCCGGCCGGTGTGTTCCTGGACGACCCGGAGTCGACCCGGTTTCGACCCGGTTTTGATCCAAAAACACTAAACCTGAATTCCTGTTTTGTGTTTCTGAAATATTAATTATTTATTTATGTTATGTAAAATCAAAATTAGTTTTATTAATTCTATAAATCAATTAAAAATCAGTTTTAAATTCTGAAAATTATTATTAATAATTTCTGAATTATTTCATTAATTTAGAAATTCGAATTTAATTATTTAATTATTTATCTAATTATTTATTAGTTATCTAATTAGTTAATAATTAGGTAATTAATTAATAATTAGATAATTAATTAATAAATAAGGATTAAAAATAATCAAATAATACGAATAATAATTCGATAATTAGTTAAAATATTACGAGTAACTCGTACTTATTCGAATAGTGATTCGTTAAGTTAGAATTATTAATCGAGCTATATTTATTCGAAGAGTGTTGTAATAATTATTCGTATTGAATAATTAAATACCGATAGTTAATTAATTAATTAATCGTATAAGTAATAATAATAATGATTCGATAGATATGCAAGGATCGCGAGTAGCTCGTATTTATACGAGTAATTGATCTTGAGTTAGATTATGATTCGAGTAATAATTATTGATTCGATAAATAATGTATCAGTTAATTGTATCGATTGATTATTTGTAAATAATCGATCTGATCGAGTAAGTATTAATAATTCGTAAATAAGTGTAATAATTAGGGATTAATTATTTTAAAATACAATAATTATTAATTAATTATTTAAAAATATAATTATGGATTATTTAATTATAATTAATTATTTATAATTAATTATTAATTAATTAAATCTTGTTTAATTCATAATAATTAAACCGTTAGTCCGATTTGAGTAAAACGAAGACCCCTAGACTCAGAAAAATGAAACAAATCCAATAAAAATAATTGTAAGTCATAATTTCTTCCAAAATAGAGTTGTATTGTGTTAGTTAATGGTTTATAGGCCCTAATAGGGGTAGAATCGAGTCAAATAAATCCCGAAAAATTATAATAAAATTAGATAGGGTTAGTTAATACAGGTATGAGTCTAGTATCGATTCCAAAAATATTTATAAGTCCAAAAATCAATTATATGCCTTATGTGCTATGTGCTTTACGTGGTTATGTGAACCTTATGTGCTATGTAATTATATATGTATAGATGCGAGTCAGATAGAAATGCATGGGTAGATTGATAAGGTTGCGTAGTATCAATTCGAGATACGCGTATGTTGTAAGTTATCTAAACGACTATCTTTCTATGATTGATTCAGTATCATCAAGGCAGATCAAGCAGGAGATAGAAGGCGGTGAGTTGAACCAGGTTAAGTACGCGCAAGACAAGTTTTTCCCCTATTCTAAATTCAGAATAGTGAATTATACCTTATTTTCCATATCAGTTACATTTTGATAATTCTTGTTCATATACACTGTTACACAATTATTGATTCTTGTTTCTATTTCATTTCGATTCTTGAATTCTCCCAAATTATTGAATTTCTTAGCCATATTCCTATACTTTTACCTTTGTTACATATACTCGGATATATCCTGATGTTGGGATACATCAAAAGCACTCCGATTGTTCCGGATGCTAAACCTTGGACTGGATGTTTACGATACGGGCTGTGTTTTACTCAGACCTTTAATTAATAGGCCATAGTTGTCTGAGTACTCCTTATGTTGGCTGGGTCTATACAGTTGGGTATAGATCTGCACTGTATCCTGACTGATCAGCAGGTAATAGTGCATATGTTGGTTCTTGTTTCCAGTCTTGTTCGTTTGGCACTCGTCAGTGTTGGCAAATTATTATCCTATACAGATACAGATGGTTGTTCAAACCAACAGATTATCGGTTCACCTATTCTTCTCTCTTTATACTATATATATATATATATATATATTATTGCAGGCTTGTTGAGCAATTTTGGCTCATCCCCTTTTATTCTTATTCCTATTGTTTTACAGTTAAGGTAGAGAATGAAACCCATCAGAACCCGCATAGTCAAGAAGCGAGTCAAGTAGCGGGACCTTCTTATACCAAGAGTGTTCATCCCTATCCCCGAAGAGAGCTTTGAGCTACCAGATCAGGTGTAACAGGATAAGTAGTAATGTTGGTTTGAATAAAAGTTGTGTGGTGAGATTGTAGATAGAATAAAGTTTTGTAACAAAGAGAGTTCTTGAGACAAATTGTTTTTATTTAGGGTTGTAATAAAGTTAGTGTGTCATTCTTGTTTTCAACTCTTAACCTTAAAAGATCCTGAGTAGTAGTAGTTCGGGGTAATTATTATATTTATATTCCGCTTGTGCAGGTTTATTTGGTAGTTGTTATTAATAATGCCCCAAATCATTACCCCGGATTTGGAGGGTGTTATAGTTGGCATCAGAGCTTAGGTTTTGACCCTTGAAAACAAGAACATTAGGGTTAAGATAAGATAGGAAGGTCATATAGGATAGAAGTAAGAATGTTAGGATTGTTTGTTTATGTGATTAGAAGTTATGAGTTTTAGGATTGTGATTTGATTGTTCTTGTGTTATTATTGTTATGTATATTAGATGGCTTCTTTGTCATCATCTACGGAGCGGACTGAGACAGATCCAGTGGTAGTACCAGTACTGGCCCCAGTATCAGTGTAGCTCTTTCCTCCATTACCACCACCTCCACCATTGCCACCTGGACCAGCACCAAAGATACCCCCTCCACTAGAGGTACCAGATTTTGTCGATTATTTCCCTTATTTTGAGCCAGAGATACCTGATTTTCTACCATTAGAGTTCCCGATGTTCGATGTTCCTGACATGGTTGACATTCCACAGTGGGAGGATTTAGAGCCCCAGGTTCCTGTGCCACCAGTTGAGTTTCCAGAGATTCCCCAGATGGAGCCTGAGTTAGAGCCACCAGTATATGCACCCATGGAGCAGCCTGTTCTGTTCCCTGCACCGCTAGCTGTTTATGCCCCTATGCCCGGAGTATTTCAGTTCCCGCAGCCAGAGTTTATAGACAAGGTAGTAGTAGATGAGCCGTTACCATTGCCTTCTCGAGGTTCCCGCACGGATCTTCGTGAGCATCACACAGTTATATATCAGCATTTCCAGTCAGAGAGAGAGGAGAGGGTCAGATGGAAGGATCAGTATAGAGAGATCCTTGGGTTGTTTGAGACACAGGCGGATGGTCCAGTTCAAGCACTTCACCCAGACTACATCTTGAGAGAGAGGTTGCGCCAAATCTACAGAGTTTGTTCTCAGGAGCCTACTGACTTGAGGCAGCAGGACATTAGTACAAAGGCAACATACCGTAGGGCGATGAGACTTACAGAGGCAGTGTTAGAGGCTTTGCAGGAGGAGCTGAGCCGTGTGCCACCAGGATTTTGATCTTAGCAGATGGAGGAGTGTTGTATCATGTATATATATGTAGATAAAGGCAGCATAGTATTATATGACTAGTTTGTATGAGTGTAGCTACTAGTTTTGACTGATAGCATTAGCAGTATGACTGACATATCATAGACTTTTGTATCAAGCATTGATATTTGCAGCTGGTGTCCTACCCATATTTATATAAGATGAACTTTTTCACGTTTTCTTTATTTTTTTTATTTTTCCAATCATTTAAGCATTTACATTTATTTCACTGTTTTACCGTTGCATATCTTAAAATGTAGTTTTATTTACGATCATGTTGTACCCTTTATGTTTTCAAAATTTTTAAAATTATTTTAAAAAGGATTTATTTAAACATCGCACTGCTTTATTTATTTAGATATTTAATAAAAAAATGTTTTCTTTCCCCATATCAACTGTTTTAACGCTGTTTTAATATTATAAAGACTATTTCTATTCCATAACACCTGTTTAGTATATTGTTATTAAGAGAACCCATTGTTTTATTATCAGAAAGATGGCACCTAAAAGAAAAGCACGACCCGACTCGTCTAACAGAAATACCGAGGGCCAAAACGATAATAATCAGATGGATCAAATATTTCATCTCATGCAATAGCAGATGTTGATGATGCAACAACAGATGTAGCAGCAACAACAACAGTTTCAACAACAAATGCTACAACAAGCCGCTCATCCAGAACATCAAGTACCACCAGCAGCACCTGTAGTTACTTTCAAGCAATTCCAATCAGTAAAGCCTCCGGAATTTTCCGGTTCCACAGATCCAACAAAGGCGAGAGCTTGGATAAAGGAGATAGAAAAGACTTTTACGTTGGTGAAAGTTGAGGAAGAACAAAAGACAGATTTTTCCAGCTATTTTCTGAAAATCGAAGCCAATTACTGGTGGGAATCGAAGAAAGCTTTGAAAGGGGAAGGTGTGGTAACCTGGGATAGATTCACTGATCTTTTCCTGGAGAAATATTTTCCTCGTTTTATGAAGAACCGGATGGAAATCAAGTTCCTGGAGCTGAAACAAGACAGTTTATCGGTCGCGGATTATGAGACCAAGTTCATTGAATTGGCCAGATTTGTTCTTGAGCAAGTGGATACGGATGAAAAGCGGGCCAAGAGATTCCAGCAGGGACTGAAACCATGGATTCGTAGTAGAGTAGCTGTATTTGAGCTGACGACTTATACGGCTGTTGTTCAGAAGGCCATGATCATTGAAGGTGAGAGTGAAGCAACTCAGAAAGAGAAAGGACCAGGAAATTCCCAGAACCATTTCAACAGAAGGCCGAGATTTCAAGCCCGGGGAAAGGCAAACTTCAGGAAACCAGAACAAAATAATCAGAGGATGGGTAATCGACTTCCTGCCCCAACTCCGCAGAGACTTATTCGACCGCCTATACCTGATTGCAGAACATGTGGTAAAAAGCATACGGGGATTTGCAACAAGCCAAATGTCACGTGTTTCAAGTGCAAGCAAAGGGGACACTACTCTAGAGAATGTCTGATGGGAAGAGCAGAGGTCACTTGTTTCCAGTGCGGAAGAAAAGGGCATATTGACAAGGACTGCAGAGGAGTTGTGATGGCTGCTAGTATTCCAAGGGGATTTAGCATTACCTCCACCTCCACTACCACCACAAAATCAGCCCAGGGCAAGGACTTTCAACATGTCAATGAAGGAAGCAGTACAGAGTCTGAATGTGGTTGCAGGTACGCTCCCTGTGAATTCCGTAAATGCTCTAGTATTGATTGATTCAGGAGCTACTAGATCTTTTATTTCTGAAGATTTTATCTCTAAGATAGACTGTGAGATTCAGTGGTTAGATGAAGTGCTAGTCATAAAATTAGCAAATGATGATCAGGTTATGGTAGATCGTGTTAGGTCGCACACACTGTAGAAGGGGGTTGAATACAGTGTATAGCACAATCAAATCAAATTCAAAGAACACAAGTAATAGAAAACAAACTTTATTAAACTATGTTACAATGTAGAACTGTCATCTCTCGATGATGAACAAATATCACGAGAGCTGCTAAGGTTACAATGAATAATATTCTCGATAATGATAACACATATAGTGTAAACCCTATGTCTGTGTTTATATACTACACAGTTACAAGATAATCACTAATTGATATGGAATATAATTCTGCTTCCTAAAATATATCAATCAGTTATCTTTTCTTCCAAGTATTCCTTTCTTCACATAATTCCTTCTTCATGCATATCTCTTCTTACGTTTGTCTTGATCTTCTTTCCTTTCAATCAGTCGCCTTCCTTATCTGAAAGTTTCCTTTAAGTCCTGATACTATCTCCTGATAAATATCTCCTGCACCTTAAGTACTGATAACTTAAGTTTTGACTTCAGTATAAGTGCTGATTTCAGTTAAGTACTGATTTGTCCTATTTAAGTAAGATCTGAAAAATAAACATAAATCATATTAGACATGACATTATCAAATATATCTAACAATCTCCCCCAACTTGTAAATTAGCATAATATACAAGTTTAACAGATATTTGATGATGTCAAAAACATTAAGTACAAATGCATGAGAATTTGACTAGATAACTACAACTTACAGTCCTTAAAGCTTTACCAACTTTAACTTCTGATAACAACTTCAGTCTGTATACATATCAGAATTTGAGCAGTTGTAGATCTTGACTTGGCTTTACTTTCTGATCTCTTTGATGTCAGGAGTTGTTCTGAGATAGTTCTTTAAAAAACATCTCTCAGCATATCTGAGTTCATCAATCATCCTCCTTTTAGCATCTTTGAGTTATGCAGTATCTTCACCAGTTTGGAAAATAGCATATCTGAGATCATTAATTTTTGCTTTTCTCAACTCCTGATCTAGTCTTATGACATAGGCTTTGTCAGACTCTAGATTGAATTCAAGTCCCTTAATGCCAAGATATGTTCTGATCTTTGCAGTATTAGGCTTCATATCAACAATATCACCCTTGTGATCTCTGTACTTGGGACAGTATGCGTTGTCAGACTTTACAGAATAAAGCCTTTTCTGTCTCTGAATTTGAGTCTTCAAATAATTTACAGTACTTTCTGTTATTCTGTCATTCACTTGAAGTAAGAATAAAACATGTTCTAGTTCCTCCAAATACTTCAGTGGTATAGCATTTTCCCTTATATGGTAAACCCTTCCATCTGTCATGAAATATAACAAGATGTGTTCTTTCAAGAAGGTATGGTAGACCATCTGTACAGATTTATCTCTTGCTTCCTTTCCAGTAACCACTCTTGCTTCAAAACCACTTGCTGCAGTCTTCAAAGGTTGAGTCTGTTTGGCTTTAGTGAATCCTGGTAGGAGTAACTTTGAGGATTTAACATGAGCAATGTCAGAGGTTTCCTTTGACTTATCTTCTGATATCAAGCCAACTTGAGCTATGTCAGAGGTTGCTTGCTTCATTGTTATATCAGAACTAACTATATCTTGACTATGTACAACTTGAGCCATGTCAGAGGTTGTTTCAGAAATCTTCCTTGAAGTTAGAGTAAGATCAGCATCTTCAACATAAATTTCTTCATCCATAGGAGGCACATAAACCTTTACAGGTTCACCAACTTTTTCTTTGCCCTTGGACCTTGGATCTATCTGCAATTGTGATTTGGCCTTGGTTGCCACAGGATTTGTCCTTTCTTTTATCACAATGCCTTTAGCCGTAGGAAGTTTCTTTTTAACAACAGAAGCTTCAGATTTGGAGTTAACCTTTTCTAACTTAAGTCTAGCTTCTTCTTCCATTAGACTCTCAAAGTCCATTCCTGGATTTTCTTTCAGAAATAACTGTCTTGAAATTTCTTTATCAAGTTCCAAAAATTCATCAGAACTTATCCTTTTACCAGTATCAGAAGTTATTCTTCTCCCAGTATCAGAACTTGTTCTATGACTTGTAGTTCCAGCTCTACTTGATGAGAGACTTCCACGTTGACCACGACCTCCACCCATTCCAGAGTTTTCCGGGTCATTACCATCATCCTTTTTCTTCAGTGTCTTATCAGGTTTGCATTTGGACTTAATTACTTTCTCCCCCTTTTTGGCATCAGCAGGTAAAAGAAGAGAGACAAGCAATTCCACTGAGGATTGGATCTCATTGAGTTGATTTTGCTGAGAAGCTTGATTTTTCAAAATTTCATCAATCTGAGACTGTTGCTTCTCTTGGGTTTTCTCAATGTAGGCAATTCTGTCAAAGGTAGGTTGGAAAAACCTTTTCTTTTCAAGTTTCAGATTCATATCTTGCTGGATCAAGTTTTCTTGAATTTTATTCACCTTGTCATGAGTTATTGAGTGTTGACCTTGAAGGTGCCTTGTACTCAATGCAGTAACTCTCAGTTGTGTCTTGAAATCATCATTGATCAGCATTTCATCAGCTTTTGCAAGATGCTCAGTAAGAATCTTTTTAGAAGGGACAAAGGTAACTGTGTTCCACTCCTTAGTCCACTCCTGTCCTCTAGGGGTTTCACTCCAAGGTATCGGTGCTTCCCCTGTAACAAACTTCTTGACTATCTCAGCTTTATGAACAGTTTGTTGAGGTGCATGTCCTGATGGACCGGCTGCATCAGCATCTACATTTGTAGCAGCAGCTTCACCAGTAACTTCATCATTAGCAGCATCAGAACTTACAGAGTCAACAGCTTCAGCATCTTCTGATAAAAGAACAGTATGAGAAGCTATGGATGCTTCAACATCATCCTCTAAGGACTGATCTCCAACTAAGTTCTGATCAACATCCATATGCTGATGCTCACCTAAAATCTGATCTTTAGTATCTAGATGCAGAGAAGGTGTTGTAGGCAATTTTAGATGAAAATCAGCATCAGGAATTGGTGTTGTTGGTGGAGTGATTGGAACTGATGGAGCTTCTAGATGCAAAACTTGAGGCACTTCCATATTATGGATGTCAATTTCATCACTTGGCCCCTGGGTATCAGCATTTACTGGAGATACTGGAGGTGTAGGAATGTGAATAGATTCTGGCTCATGTAGTGGTGAGTGATGAGTGGCATGAGGGTCTGAATCAGCACTAGGAGAATTGTGAGCTTCAACAGGGTCTTGTGAGACCAGAGATTCCTGATCTCCTTCCTTAGCTAATGCTTCCATTCCTTTACCAGAATCTTCAGACCTTTTTGCTGATGTTTTGAATCTTTTAGCTTTTAAGGTGACTTTAGGAGTTATATCATCAGTATTATACTTTCTAATCCTTTTTAGAGGCCTAGAACTCCCAATATCATCATCCTTCTGAGAAGAGACCTACTCAGCTTCTTGAACAACAGGTCCTAATACAGGAACCTGTTCCTCAGCATCTGATTCATCTTGCAGAATGAATCTCCTTCTCTTCTGTTGTGTCTGAGGTACTTTCTTAGTCATCTTAGGTTTGGAAGATGAAGGCCGCACTGTAGGTTCTGATGGTTGAGGTTGAGAAGTTTGTGGTGGTTGAGTAGAGGTGGTAGGTTCTGATGAATGAGGTTCAGATGGTTGAACATCAGGATATAAGGCAGTGTACTTAACAGGATCATAGGTTATTAAGGCTTGTTTGACAGATAAAGGAATTAAGAGGGGTCTTAACACAACCTTCTTATTATCAGTAGATAATAAGTCAGTAAAAGCTCTTTTAGCTATTCTGAATGATGAAATTAATTCACCATAACCTTGGGCCTTATTATCACAACAGAAACTATAAATAAGCTGACAGAATCTAGCAAAATAAACAGTAGATCTATCTTCATTCATTCTGTCCCCAATAAAACCTAAAACAGCACGTGCATAATCAAAATCAGTTCGATTTATAAGAGCATACCCGATTTGTTGGCTGAATATGGGAATTGCATCAAAATTGGAGCATTTGTTTGCAAAAGCTTTAGTTATGCAATCAAAGAAGAAACTCCATTCCCTCCTTATGAAAGATCTCTTCAACTGGCCCAGCTTTTCCAATGTTCTTTCATATCCCAGACTGGCCATCATGTTTTGAAGAACTGGCTCATCAACAGTAGAATAGACACAATTCTCAGGTAGCTGCAGTGCTTGTCGAACCGTAGACAATGTCACAACATACTCATCCTCCCCAGATGTAAAAATAATACTTGGGGACCCTTGAGCACCACCATCATCATACACACCGCCTCTTCAGAACTCCAATACTTGAGTACTAGAAACTGCTTCGGGTTCATTCAGAGCATACCCAATATCAGAACTAGCAAGAAACTCCTGAATAAAGTGAAGTTCAGAGGGTGCTTCTGACTTTCTAAGAATGGCAAAGAAGTTATTAGGAACAAACGTTGCTCCATCGAAGATTATGTCCTCGGGTGCCATGAGAATTCGTGAGAAAGAAGATTGCATGTAAGGTGTTTGAGAAAATGTCTGTATGAAAAATTGTCAATAGATGAGAGAGTATAGAAGTAAAGAGAGAGAGAGAGAGAGAGATAAAATATGAAAGTAAATAAAAGATTTTACAATCTTTTCTCTCTTTTACTTATACACGGTAGAAAAAGTAACCGTTGAGACACCTGTCAGACATGCAGCAGTAAAAGATATTTAAGGGCACGGGTATTCAGTAATCATTACTTATCACATGCGGTTTTTCTAGGAAAAAATCGTTCCACTTACCAAGTAATTATCCCATTAATTAAGGTAGTTCAGTTTTATTTTAAAATTTAAAATTGTTCCCACTTAACAAATTTTTATCACTGCGTGACCAATATTCTATAAAAATATGACCAATGATAGAATGACCAAGAAAAACATAAACAGATACTACCACGTCAGAATCAGAACTTGATTTGTATCAGAGCTAAAAAGGTCATCAGAATATGGTTAGAATCAGGATTTAAAATGTTATCAGAATATCAAATGACTCAGAAACAAAATCTTGCATAAATATAAAATTTCATTAATATATTGAGCAAATACATTTCATGAAATTTAAATTACAAGCTCAAAAGTACAAGATTATCCTAAACTACAAATCATAACATCAATAGCTTTTGTCCTAAGCTAAGAAGCCAGACAAAGCTGACGGTGAAGAGAAACAGGGAGCATAAATTATTTCTTCTTCCTACTCTTAACAAAAAGAACAGCAAGACGAATAATACGCTCCTGCTGTCGGAGAGCTTCCAGTCGTTCCTCTTCCAGTCGCTCAAGATGGCGATGGTAGTCCATGTAGAAGAACAAGAGGTTTGTGAGGACCTCTTGGGGAACTGAGTCCAAAATTTCATCAGGAATGGCAGTGACATGCCATTTCTGCTGTCATTCTGTACACCTCATATTGATAGTGAAGGTGTCATAGTTCAGAACTAAGTTGTAATGAACCATGGTTGTGATGAGTGAAAAAGAAATGAGTTTGAGAGTTTGAGAGAAAATGAGAGATGTGTTGGCTGAAATGAGGTGTTGGTTTATATAGCCAATAGAATGCCAAGAGACGCAAGGAAAATTGAATGGTATAGGTAGAAATAATTCTACCTCGTCTCCCTAGACTGATGAGAATAAAAACAGCCATTGAAAGTTTAAAACAAGATTTAATGCGCACATAAAACAAGTAAAAATTATTGTGCATGGACGTTGTAATAACCCCAATTTTTGGAATTTTTAAAACACGGATGAATAGTAACTTTTGCTGATGATGCTGATTAAGAAAAATTATCAGACCACGCTATATAGGAGTACTGTTATGGAAATTCTAAGATCGTATTAGTATTCCATAAAGTAAATAAGTGTATGTAAAGATCGTCAGAATCCAGTTCCGAACACTTTGATTTTTCTCGAAAATCCACCAGATACCGAAAGAATTGAGTATAAGGTAACATGATTAAAGGGATTTAAATTCAAGGATTATAAGAGAGGATTATAAAAAGGAATATAATGTATTGAGAAAGGTTAAGGGAACCCAAGTAATAAGATCCCGGGTATGATCCCTCAAACGATCAACGAGAAAGAGAGTTAAGCGAACCGTAAAACAAATAAACGTCCAAGGGGCAAGCACATGCAAGTAACATGAGAAGGAAGCTTCTAATATAAGCTAAAACATGTGGTTAGAATCAAGGTGACATCATCACACCACAAGAATGAGACATGTGGCAAAGTAGTGATGCAAGCAATGACATAAGCAAGTGAAAACAAGATATTTAGCCAATAATTAACCACAACCATGCATTCTTTGCACAAATATCAAGGCAAGACAAGCAAGCAAAAGCTCTCCCCCATTTCTTTCTTCTTCCATTCGGCCTTTTCAAGAAATGAAGAAATAGATTTCAAAACTCAAGTTCTAGGCCATGGAAAATTACAAGGTTTGTTTCCTTGGATCCTATATTTCATAACTTAGTTATACCATGAGTTTAAGATCAAGATTCCATGGTTTGCATAGCTAATCCACTCATCAAAGATGATGATGAATAGTAGTGAATAGTAACTTACTTTGATTTTCTTGATTTTCATGAAAGCTTAAGGTTGATTAAGCATAGATCAAGGTTCCTAGAGGTTTGTTAGTGACTACCCACTCTCCAAGGAAGGTATAAACTCTTGAACCCTTAGTTTTAAGTTTGGTTTGTTTGGATGATAATAGTGCTTAGATGAATGGGTTTAGTTTGATGTTGATGGATGTTGGATTGTTGTTGAATTGGTGATGATTTGGTGTAGTTTAAACTTTGGAAATCGTTAGGTTATAGCCGTCGTAATGCCCGATTTTCTATAAACTGTTTTGTGATTAAATGTTGGACCCGAACACCCACTTCTATAAACTAACCACTTCCATGCTTAGATAGGTTATGTTTCAAGCTTCGTTTTGATATGTGGTTTGCTTGAATCCGATATACGGTTTAGGAGAAACGACCGTTTTAAGTAACGGTGTTTCGCAAACGAACCTTTACCCCTCGCCTTACTTTGAAACCTTGGTTAAGGCCCTTAAATGACTAATTGGAGCATGAAACATTTATGTAGAGTGTGTTAGGAAGTTGATAAGACACTCGCGAAAGAATCGCCTTAAAACTCATAATGGTTAAATTATTAAAAATGGTGGAGCTGAGGGTACTCGAGTGACTTAAGAGAATCAGTAAGCGCAAAGCGAGCGTTAGAGTCTAATTTGGTTAAAGTATAGATTTACAAGTGACTTTGGTTTAATTCCAACTCACATGTTGTTTATAGGTTACCAGACTCGTCCCGAGCCATTTGTAACCCCCAGTCGCTCAGGCAAGTTTTCTACCCGTTATACTGTTGTGGTGATGTATATGTGTATATGCATGATCTTGCGATAAATGCATATTTGTTATTAGCAAATTCTTGCGATATATTGTAGCATGTGATATGGTATATATGCATGCCTGATTTATATTCTTGGTTTATATATCTGTTGGTTCAAATGCTTATAGTTGCATAATACCTATGCTAGAGATAAGCGGTATTTGAGTTTACCCTTAGTATAGGGGATAAAAGGTGAACATATTTCTAAACCGGGAGTCGATGTTCCCGAGTATAATATATATATTTATATATATATATGGTTATAGTTTTCAAAACTATTAATCGAATAAGGTTTATTCGATAACTTTAACTTTATTTTATTATTGAATATTATTTCGAATATTCATCTGAGGACTTATGACTCCTTTATTTTATTATTGAATATTATTTCGAATATTCATCCGAGGACTTATGACTCCTTTATTTTATTATTGAATATTATTTTGAATATTCATCCGAGGACTTATGACTCCTTTTATTGTATTAATTGAATATTATTTTGAATATTCATTCGAGGGCTTATGACTCAGTTTATATTATTAATGATTATTAATTGGATATTCATTTGAGGATGTATGACTCCTTTATTTTATTTAATGAATATTGTTTATAATATTCATTCGAGGTATTATGACTCCGCTTAATATTTATTAATATTCTTTATTTTATTAAAGAATAATGTTCGATAATCAAACTTACTTTTGATATTCAAGTAAAGATATTACTTTCGTATAAGTATATCTTTGATTATTTACTATTCATTTCAAGTAAGTTTTCCAACTTCTACCTCAATTATTCTTTATGGGAATATTATTTAAATAATAATATTCAGATATCTTCTAATATATTGGGACTGATTTATTTTATTAAATCAGCATTACTCCAAACATTCTTAAAAATGTTTTCGAGTCTTCAAAATGATTTTTAAAAGTTAGAGCGGATCCCAAAACTCATTTTTATATTTAAGATCTTCCTTTTAAAAAGGGGATTTAAATACTCGCTCAAAACCTGAGGGATTCGGCTCTATGGTGTATTTTATATTCGCAACAAGGTTGCAGTTTTGGTAAATAAATTGATTACTTACCCAACGTTCGGGAAGTAAGTCCATCTATCGAGTCGGCATAAGCAACATGGGCTCAGTGGGCGTCCATGATAGTGTAAGTGGCTCAGTGGGAGTCCATCAAATACGTAAGTGGCTGAGTGGCACTCCAGCATAAGGTCCTATTGCGACCAGGGCGATGACCAGTGGGGAATTCGTCCATCTACTAGTAGAAAAGGTTACTTATTGGTATCTTTGCCTGATCAGCAAGATATCGGGTTTATGCCAAAATTCTTTTCCTTTCAAATTCATTGGATATTGCAACTCTGTTCATACTTTACATGACAGAGGTTTTCAGGAAATGTATGGGAGATATATATATGAATATATATATATATATATCGGGACTTAATGAAGTATCTCGTAACTTCATTATTTATAAAGATATTCAAAGATTGAATCTATTCAAAACTTGTCTTGTAGTCTCATCTATATGATGAACTTTTGAAACTATTATATCTTGAACGGTGGTAGTTCAAGTAGTATTTGGAAAAGATATAAGTATATTGGAGTATCTTGTAACTTCATCTTTTAAACTTATATCTAGTTAATAATTGTCTTATGAATGACAAAGATTTTCAGAAAAATGTTGAGACAAGGTTAGATATATGAGATCACCTTGCAACGATATTTTTATACAATTATAAACTGGAACTTTGTGTATATTATACATGGAAGAGGACTTCCAAGATTTTGAAAAGTATATATGTATATATACTGAATATTTTGCGACTTCATCGCATTAAAGATATCAAACTTGGTTCATTTCTTTTGACCAAGACTTTCCTGAGTACTATGAGAAGGCTCATATATTGTTAATCATTATACATATTATTTTGGTGGGCTTGCTGCTCACCCTTGCTTTCTTCTTTCTTCACACAACATCAGATAGACAAGATGAACAGGACCAAGCTCCCAATTCGCGAGCGGATAGGAAACGTTCTGCAGTTTCCTATAGGCGTTGATGTCGCTGTAGCTGAGGTAGGAACTACCAATAGGCTAGGCTTTCAACTTTTGATGTACCAGATTATGTATATTTATGAATTGTAATAATGGCAAAGAAATGTAAATTTATTCAGAAAACCTTTTAAGGTGTATTGGCAGATAATTGTGGAATAAAATGACTGTGATTATTTTTGGATGTTCATCTCTGAGACTATAACTTGTGGTGTGTGTGTTTATTGTGGGGTCACAGTACAGAGTAGTTGATTAATTATTAAGATTGGGTGTTATTAAGGGAAATGGAACTCGTGACAACTCGGATCCCCGACCCCGGATTTGGGGGTGTTACAAAAGTGGTATCAGAGCTAAGCGTTATAAACCTCAGAGATGATGTGACGTTAAGATAATAAGTTCACTAAGATAATAAGAACTCTTGCCAAGTTCATAGTCGGGCTACCTAACGTTGCACCGACAGTTAAAACCCTTATGGGAACCCTTATAAATATTGTGATAGAAGCGTCGTTCATTATCGTATATGGTAGCGGGACTCCGAACCCTGAGGTTGAGGAGCAACAACGCGATGATGTTTTACTACTTATTGGAGATCAGATTATGGATCCGATAGAGCGTCCTAACGCGGGATCGGATGATGTTCATATTAAGGATGTAGCGGTTAAGGATGTTGTCCTAGAAGGGACAGTTGCTGAGGAGAATCCCATGGAGGATCCTGACAAGAATGAATAAAGGACCACTGATGAATTGATGACCATGGTTAGGTCGACTACCAGAGGAAGGATTGGTCGGTCACTACCGGAGGTTCTTTCAAGTTTGTAAAGATAGTAGCCCCCTTTAACGCGGCTTACTCGTAAGACTGAGAAGTTCGAATGGACAGAGAAATGCGAGAACAGCTTTCAAGAACTGAAGCAAAGGTTGGTGACGGCTCCTATGTTGGCGTTGCCGGATGGAAAAGGAGATTTTGTGATTTGTAATGATGCTTCGCATAAGGAATTAGGGTGCTTCTTATACAGTACAACAAGGTAATCGCGTACGCGTCAAGACAATTAAGGGAATATAAAATTCGATATCCCCACCCATGAGCTTGGGCTCGTGGCAATAGTTTTGCCCTAAATATTGGAGGCACTACTTGTATGGAGAGAAGTGCGAGATTTACCTAAGCCATAAGTGCTCTAGTACATTTTCATGCAGAAAGAGCTCAACATACGCCAGAGGAGGCGGTTAGAGCTAATCAAGAATTATGATTGGGAGATTCTTTATCATTCGGGGAAAGCCAATGTGGTGGCTGATGCCCTTAGTAAAAAGGAGAGACTCAAGAGGTTAATGTCTTTGGGAAAGTTGATAAGAGATTTTGAAAAAAATGGAAATAGATATGAAGGTAACCGGAGCCGGTACCGAAAAGCTGTTTGAGATTGCAATACAGACCGAATTATTGGAAAAGAACATATTGTGCCAGAAAAAGTGATGAATGAAGGCAGAGAGCCAACAAATAGATATGAGATTAATACCGAGAAAGATGATAAGGGAATAATGAGGTATTCCTATAGAATTTGGGTTCCAAATGTTCAAGAGCTTAAAGATGAGATCTTAGATGAAAGTCATGGTTTAAGGAATAAGATTAAGGGCAAACCCTGAATGTGATAGTCAGGGAGGACGCCATCAAGATAGAAGGAACCCATAACATAATGAAGTGGAAAATGAGGATTTTAACGTATAAGATAACCCCAAGTATGGGAGAAGGATGAAACATTTCATACTGAGGAAACAGAAGTCGAGTAAGGAAAGGAGACCCGAGATGGTACTCCTATACGGCGATTCATGGACCTGTCTAAAAAGGACTTAGACTATTATTCCCAACCACAACCCTGAGGAAACAATGCGGTGAGAAATTCTTTCAGGACCTTTAAGTCGCTAAGCTCTCAGAGTTCTAAGGAACAAGCTGACCCAGTCGAGGCAAGAGCCTGGCTAAAGGAAATATAGGAATCATTTGAGATTCTAAATGATTGACGAATCACAAAAGACTATTTTTGTCACTTACCCTCCTAAGAGAGAGGCCACCCGCTGGTGAAAGGCCAAGGAAGGCACGGAGCAAGAGATTATAATAAACTGATTTTAGTTCAGTCAATTGTTTTCAGGAAAGTACTTCCCAAGGTTATGGAAATAGTGTAAAAGCTTTAGAGCCAGAACAAAGGCAGACGAGTAGGATGAATTATGAATCTAAGTTGTAAAAGTTATCAAGATTCGTTCTAAGGACACGAATCCAGAATGACGGGATGTTTGAAATCAATGTTTATGTTGTGTTGGTTCATGAAATAATGATAAGAGAAAGGAAAATAAAAAAAGAAAAAAAAAGAAATTGAAGTGGAAAGGAATATAAAGGCAACAGAGTTTGAGGTATGATAAGGAAGTTGGGTATGAGGAAACCCTAAAGACTCGTAACAATAGAAATAGGAAAGTATGTAATCGTCAGGATGAGGGTGATTCACCATGAGTTAAAATTGATGGTTGAAGGCATAAGGGATACATATATTTTATCCCCTGTAAGTTGGGAGGATTCGAGGAAACCTTGAGATAATTCGAAGGATAACTAATGAGACGCGGATAGACTGAGGAGACAAGGAAGTAAGAAATTAGGAAAATTGGATGAAGGAAGTGACCTTCAAGAATGTGAAGTGTAAGATCGGTGGCTCGATACCCAGAAAGGGAGACGCCAGGTATGAAAGATATCCCAACATTGAGGTGACTGTTGAGATAAACAACAAAAGTAAATAAGGAATTATTAAGAAGAAGTTCACGTTGAACACGACCAATATCTTCCAGAACATCCTTGTTATCGTTACCAAATTAGGCAAGAAAAGCGGATAACCGTTGTTATCTTTTGGAGGCCATATTGATTGACCTCATTTTGAATACAGATGTTATTGTGAAAATTCGGCATATACTATCGAGGTGGGAATGATTGAATAAGACACCCTTATCAGGGATATATGACTTGATTTATTCATGGAAGGATGCATGTACCTTTTTAAAGGTGGAATTAAGGATAGAACATCGGTAACTTAAAATGAATCCTAGGGGAATGCATAAAGGTTGGCATTTCACCCTTAATAGGGATAGTATGAGTTTTGACAGTATGAATTGGAAAGGATTAAGGTAATAATAAAAACCTTTAAGAATCAGTGGAGAAATTTTTTCAGAAGTATATAGACAATGATTCTGGTATTAATAAATGGTACCTTGATATGCCCTGTATCTAGGGAATACATGAGGAATGATTCAAGGATAACCTTAGAGGTTTTACAAGGAGAAAGGTAATATTCAAAATTCTCAAGAATAGAAATGTTGATAAAGGAAATATGACGTAATTATAATGATGCCAAGTGGGGCACGTGTTAAACCACGAGAAAGTATGGATCGAACCAGTAAAGGTCGAAATTGTTCCAGGCAATTAGGACTTAAGATAAAAGATGTTCTAAGTATAATTGAGAGTCAGTCGTGATAGTGATTAACCTCTAAAGACTGAGGCAATAACTTATGGAAAAATGGTGATTTTTTTTTACTCATCAGATTTTAAGGAAAACATCTTCACATAAGCTGTGATTGAAATGAGGTAGAAAATTTATTTGGAGGTGGTTAAAATGACATTGACTGTAGGGAAATTTTACTATCAGGAAAGGCCAAAGAGGTGGCCGACACTTTAAAGGTAAGAGGATAATTATAGGCGCTTGTGCCAAAGGAATACAGTGATGATGGTTGAAGCCGTAAAGGTTGTATTATGGTTTGGAAGATTGACATTCCTTCTGATGACTGTGCAATACCCAACCATAATAGTAGTTGGTAAAGGTTTAATTCGTGTAATCGCCATGAACGGGCTATCTATCTTAGAAGGTCCTATCTTGAGAATAATCCAGGACCATATTTCAAAAAGGACTAAACGAACCTTTGAGTTAAGTCTTCAATTGAAGGCATACGATTAAGAATGGTATTAACCTGCTATCGTTGCTTTGATTGAAACTCTTCTGCAATTTTATCTACTTCATATCATGAAAGTACGTCAAGTTCAGGAGTGTTCTTCATGAATCATGAATGGTGATCATGTTACCTCCTTAGAAGAATTCGATATGATATGTATGGACTCTGTATGGTTAGCTATTAAGACTTCATGGAAAACGAATGACGACAGTAGGTCAGTAGTGGACCATAGTAATGCAGCAATGATTCTACGAGTAATGAGCTGGTTACAACCGTGAGAGTTGTATTGGAATGGATGTTGAGATTGAGTACCACTAATCGGGTCGTGGTAGTATATAAGTTATCATTGATAGACTAATTAAGTAGAGTATCTACCTATTGAATATTTATTCCCTCTTATGAAAAGAGAGTCGTATTACTATATGAGGAAGGTTGCGGTGCAAGCATAGAATTCTAGTAACGATGATGTCTAGAAAGAGATCCCAGGTTCGATTTTCGATATCGAGGGAGTTTCAAAGGTGATTGTGTATAAGCTTGAGGAAGAGCATGGGTCCATAGAATGATGGACGGAATGGCAAAAATATTTAGGCATGTGAAATACGATGCTATAATACTTGATGTTGATATAAATACGTATATGTTTTGTTCTCCTATGACAAACCTCTATAGTTCAGAGGTAGATTCCAAGCCAGATATTTTATGGCAAGAAAATTTTTTATGAATATACAATTCTCTTCAGTTCGTTCTTTTCTCTTCTTTTCATTTCATGTAAGCTGAGAAGAACAACCCTTCCAGAAGGGGAGGTATTGCCGAATGACTATCTATCTGTGTGATAGAAGCCTAGTAGGATACCATCTATTGTTTAATTGCTTGTCAAATACTAAAGGCTGGCCACCTTCTGTACTAACTATGCGATATAACAAGTGTTCATGATCATAGTGATCTCTCAATAAATTTCTTTACTTCTATATGATTGATCAAGCTTCCAAAGATAGAAGCAGCTGAAAAAGGAGTAGTAAAGTTATGGTGGTATTCATAATGGAAACACGTTCGTGATACTAAGGTTGACGTGGTTATTAAAAGGTTATAGAACGCTAACGAGCAAAAGTGTAACCAGTATAATATTATGTACGGAAGAGAGTAACGACTACGAACTGGAAAAGGATGGGTAGTGAGAAGCAAAAGATATAATGCTAGAAGCTATGATAAGAGCCGGTGCAATAGACTTGAAAGAATCTGGAATGATCACTTAACGCAGATTAAGTTATCTCACGATAATCGATCGTATGTTAGTATCGAGGTATCGCCTTATGAGATCCTTGAGGGAAGACAATGTCGATCTCCCTTATGTTAGGATGAAGTTGTAGAGCGCAAGATGCTCGGACCCGCAGTAGTCCAAAGGACCAAGGATATAATAGATCTAATCAAAGGACGGCTGTTAGTAGCCCAAGATGGACATAAGAAGTATGTTGAATTGACACGAAAGGACAAAGAATAGGAAGTAGGGGACCTAGTGTTATTATAGGTATTCCCTTGGAAAGGAAGGATGAGGTTCGGAAAGAAATGAAAGCTAAGTCCACGAATTGTTGGACCCTAGGATATATTAAGACATATTGGGAAGTTAGCATATGAGCTAGCCCTACCCCCGTACATGTAGCAAGTTCATAACGTGTTCCACGTATCAATGTTAAGGAAATGTAATTCGGATGCCGGACAAATAGGGGCATATGAGCGCATAGACATGCAACCAGAAGTAACCTATATGGAGCAACCAGGAAGGCTTAGATTGAAAAGGAACAAGTGCTTAGGAGAAGGGTTATCAAACTAGTCAGAGTTTGATGGTAGAACCACAACGTGGGAAAATTTACTTGAGAGTTAGAAAGTGCAATGCTAAGAAAGTATCCATATTCATTTTTATCTGATTCTGGGACGGAATCCTTTTAAGGAGGGGAGACTGTAATAACCCCAATTTTTGGAATTTTTAAAACACGGATGAATAGTAACTTTTGCTGATGATGCTGATTAAGAAAAATTATCAGACCACGCCATATAGGAGTACTGTTATGGAAATTCTAAGATCGTATTAGTATTCCATAAAGTAAATAAGTGTATGTAAAGATCGTCAGAATCCAGTTCCGAACACTTTGATTTTTCTCGAAAATCCACCAGATACCGAAAGAATTGAGTATAAGGTAACATGATTAAAGGGATTTAAATTCAAAGATTATAAGAGAGGATTATAAAAAGGAATATAATGTATTGAGAAAGGTTAAGGGAACCCAAGTAATAAGATCCCGGGTATGATCCCTCAAACGATCAACGAGAAAGAGAGTTAAGCGAACCGTAAAACAAATAAACGTCCAAGGGGCAAGCACATGCAAGTAACATGAGAAGGAAGCTTCTAATATAAGCTAAAACATGTGGTTAGAATCAAGGTGACATCATCACACCACAAGAATGAGACATGTGGCAAAGTAGTGATGCAAGCAATGACATAAGCAAGTGAAAACAAGATATTTAGCCAATAATTAACCACAACCATGCATTCTTTGCACAAATATCAAGGCAAGACAAGCAAGCAAAAGCTCTCCCCCATTTCTTTCTTCTTCCATTCGGCCATTTATTATTGAATATTATTTTGAATATTCATCCGAGGACTTATGACTCCTTTTATTGTATTAATTGAATATTATTTCGAATATTCATTCGAGGGCTTATGACTCAGTTTATATTATTAATTATTATTAATTGGATATTCATTTGAGGATGTATGACTCCTTTATTTTATTTAATGAATATTGTTTATAATATTCATTCGAGGTATTATGACTCCGCTTACTATTTATTAATATTCTTTATTTTATTAAAGAATAATGTTCGATAATCAAACTTACTTTTGATATTCAAGTAAAGATATTACTTTCGTATAAGTATATCTTTGATTATTTACTATTCATTTCAAGTAAGTTTTCCAACTTCTACCTCAATTATTCTTTATGGGAATATTATTTAAATAATAATATTCAGATATCTTCTAATATATTAGGACTGATTTATTTTATTAAATCAGCATTACTCCAAACATTCTTAAAAATGTTTTCGAGTCTTCAAAATGATTTTTAAAAGTTAGAGCGGATCCCAAAACTCATTTTTATATTTAAGATCTTCCTTTTAAAAAGGGGATTTAAATACTCGCTCAAAACCTGAGGGATTCGGCTCTATGGTGTATTTTATATTCGCAACAAGGTTGCAGTTTTGGTAAATAAATTGATTACTTACCCAACGTTCGGGAAGTAAGTCCATCTATCGAGTCGGCATAAGCAACATGGGCTCAGTGGGCGTCCATGATAGTGTAAGTGGCTCAGTGGGAGTCCATCAAATACGTAAGTGGCTGAGTGGCACTCCAGCATAAGGTCCTATTGCGACCAGGGTGATGACCAGTGGGGAATTCGTCCATCTACTAGTAGAAAAGGTTACTTATTGGTATCTTTGCCTGATCAGCAAGATATCGGGTTTATGCCAAAATTCTTTTCCTTCCAAATTCATTGGATATTGCAACTCTGTTCATACTTTACATGACAGAGGTTTTCAGGAAATGTATGGGAGATATATATATGAATATATATATATATATCGGGACTTAATGAAGTATCTCATAACTTCATTATTTATAAAGATATTCAAAGATTGAATCTATTCAAAACTTGTCTTGTAGTCTCATCTATATGATGAACTTTTGAAACTATTATATCTTGAACGGTGGTAGTTCAAGTAGTATTTGGAAAAGATATAAGTATATTGGAGTATCTTGTAACTTCATCTTTTAAACTTATATCTAGTTAATAATTGTCTTATGAATGACAAAGATTTTCAGAAAAACGTTGAGACAAGGTTAGATATATGAGATCACCTTGCAACGATATTTTTATACAATTATAAACTGGAACTTTGTGTATATTATACATGGAAGAGGACTTCCAAGATTTTGAAAAGTATATATGTATATATACTGAATATTTTGCGACTTCATCGCATTAAAGATATCAAACTTGGTTCATTTCTTTTGACCAAGACTTTCCTGAGTACTATAAGAAGGCTCATATATTGTTAATCATTATACATATTATTTTGGTGGGCTTGCTGCTCACCCTTGCTTTCTTCTTTCATCACACAACATCAGATAGACAAGATGAACAGGACCAAGCTCCCAATTCGCGAGCGGATAGGAAACGTTCCGCAGTTTCCTATAGGCGTTGATGTCGCTGTAGCTGAGGTAGGAACTACCAATAGGCTAGGCTTTCAACTTTTGATGTACCAGATTATGTATATTTATGAATTGTAATAATGGCAAAGAAATGTAAATTTATTCAGAAAACCTTTAAAGGTGTATTGGCAGATAATTGTGGAATAAAATGACTGTGATTATTTTTGGATGTTCATCTCTGAGACTATAACTTGTGGTGTGTGTGTTTATTGTGGGGTCACAGTACAGAGTAGTTGATTAATTATTAAGATTGGGTGTTATTAAGGGAAATGGAACTCGTGACAACTCGGATCCCCGACCCCGGATTTGGGGGTGTTACAGACGTGTACCACTAACCCTAATTATTTTGACTATTAATATCTCACCCAAACATATTCTAATTTTAAATAAGACTGTTTCAGATTTTAACCACAAATAAGTCAAGTAAAGAATCAGAGTTTAATATCTGTTAGGAATATATGTGCATTAGTTTGATGATATGTTTAACAAAACACTTAAGTAGAAATCTAGTGTTTGTAGCCTCAACGGATAAGACCATTTTGGCTATCCGTTGATGGTGTAGCTTTAATTAGAAATAAGTCTAGTGTTGTAGCACATTTCAGTCTCTGAATTTGAGATATAATTCTTAAATGTTGAGGGAAATTATAAGTCATGTTGACTACTAGAGGATATGCAGATAGGAAGGCCAATTGTAAATATTTCATGCCTTGTAATTTTGTATAAATGAAATGGTGTCAACGGATAACTTAAAAACCTTCAACGGATGAGAAACAAAGCTTCAACGGATGTCTCTAAAGCTTCAACGGATAACATCCTTCAACGGATGAGTGCATCAACGGATAGAGCTTCAACTGCTAACACATCAACGGATAAAGCCATCAACGGATGAAGGCTTCAACGGATGTTCTGTTAAATAGCAGTTGACAATTGGTAGTTGTACCTACAAACAGAGGCACATGGGTTGACAGAGACAACTGAGATGTGGTAGCCTATTTCAGGAACATCAGAAAAAGCAGCCGTTCTACTCTAGTATAAAGAGGCAATAGTCAACAATACACTGGAGTAAAAATGGAAAAGAAACAAGTGGAGAACTTATTTTATTATTGTACTTTTTATCTTTGTCTTCACTTGTAAACTTGGTAATATATAAACCAAGTAGCAGCTAGTAATTAGATAAGAATTTTTCCAGAGCTGTTTAGAAAAATCTTGAGAGAAAAATTATCTAGTTTGTACTAGGACGCAGGTGTGATCAACTTCTTGAATCACAGATTTTCTGAAATACCATCCTTGGTGGAACATCAATCCACCAGAAAAGTTTTTAAGGTCTGTTGTGTTCTTTACATTAGTGTTTGAATATATATCTGTCTGTATCAGCTTAAAGCAATTCATACACTTGTTTATCTTAAACACATAGCCTTTGAAACTGCTCAAAACTTGAAAAAGTTTTGAGATTTACATTCAACCCCCCTTCTGTAAATCTCATTGTTAGTTCATTAGGAATAACAATTGGTATCAGAGCAAGCTCTTGACACACAAAGAGTTTAAAGATCTTGGAAACTAACAAGGATGAGTAAGAAGGATATTGGAGTAAAAATCCCAGTTCTTGACAAAGACAGTTATCACCATTGGAAGGTGAAAATGCACCTTCATCTACTCTCTCAAGATGAAGGTTATGTAAACTGCATTGAGAATGGTCCTCACATTCCCCACAAAGTAGCCACAATTGCTACAGCCACAATTGCTGTTGGTCAATCCATTCCAAAACCTAGAGCAGAATGGACAATGGAAGACACAGAAGAAGTCCACAAGGATAAGAAGGCTATGAACATTTTGTTTAATGGTCTTGACAAGGATATGTTTGATAATGTGATAAATTGCACAACTGCCAAAGAGGTTTGGGACACAGTTCAGCTACTGTGTGAAGGTACAGAACAAGTAAAAGAAAACAAAATGCAGCTTCTCATTCAACAGTATGAGTATTTTCATTTTGAAGAAAATGAATCTTTAAATGACACATTCAATAGATTCCAAAAGCTGTTGAATGGACTGAAGCTGTATGGTAGAGTGTACCAGGTGAAGGATTCAAATCTTAAATTTTTAAGATCCTTGCCAAAGGAATGCAAACCCATGACTGTCTCCTTGAGAAACTCTCAAGATTATAAGGACTTCACTCTTGAAAGATTATATGGAATCTTGAAGACTTATGAACTAGAGCTGGAACAGGATGAGGTATTGGAGAAGGGAAGAAAGAAAGGAGGTTCAGTTGCTTTGGTAGCTGAAAATGAGAAAGAATGCAGACAAGAAACTGTGAGATCTACATCAAACTCCAAAGATGGCACAAGCAAATCAGAATCAAGCAAGGGTAAGGAGCAAGTTGCTGAGAATGAAGACAACTCCAGCCAAGATGACTCTGATGATATTGATGAGCATCTTGCATTTCTGTCCAGGAGATTTGCAAAGATGAAATTTAGGAAAAACACTAGAGCCACTAAACCTCATAAGAACATGGTGGACAAATCCAAGTTCAAGTGTTACAATTGTGGTACAAGTGGACACTTTGCAAGTGAGTGCAGAAAGCCAACTTCTGAAAAGAAGAAATTTGACCAAGTAGATTACAAAAAGAAATATTTTGATCTGCTCAAGCAAAAGGAGAGGGCTTTCATTACTCAAAAAAAAGACTGGGCAGCTGATGGATAAGAGGAGGATGAAAATGTGGAATATGTCAACTTGGCTCTCATGGCTGATTCTGAGGAAAATGAAGTCAGTTCATCAAGCAACCAGGTAATCACTACTGATTTAACACAGCTTACTAAAGAAGAGTGCAATGATGCTTTCAATGACATGTCTACTGAACTGTATCATTTGTGTGTATCTTTTAAATCTCTTGCTAAAGAAAATAGTAGGATTAAAGAGAACAATTTGTTTTTAAGTGATAGAAATGCTGTGTTAGAAGATAAGTTGATTGACCTAGAGAAAACTAAGCTACATTGTATATCTGTTGAAAATGAACTAGCTGAATCTGTTAAGAAAGTAGAAATACTTTCTAATCAATTAGAGAGAGAGCAAGAGGTGATTAAAGCCTGGAAGACATCTAGGGATGTTAGTGCTCAAATTTCCAAGGTCCAAGGAATTGAATCATTCTGTGAGACTGCCTGGAATAAAAACAAAAAGAAACTGGAATTAATTGATGGGCTGTCAACGGATGTGGAATCAACGGATGATGAAAATTATCCGTTGAAAGAAGAAAAGGAGCATTCGTTGAAGGTTCCTCGATTAAAACAGGCAGATGTTTCTAAAAGTGAAAATCTAAAGAAACTCAACAAAAAGTTTGGTTCAACTTCCAAGAACTTTGTCAAAGAAGAAGCAAGCACATCCAAAGATTTCAGTAAGGTGAATATAGGACACATGACCTTAGAACAGTTAAAGAATAGGCTCAAAGTGGTTGAGGATAAAAAGGAAACTAAAAGGAAATCTAATAGAAATAGGAAGGTAGGGGTTAACAAACATAACAATTACACATCTGATAAGTATGCTCCTAGAAAAAGCTGTGTGCATTGTAGTAGTGTTAATCATCTATCTGCTAATTGCAAATCTATTAAGAAAACTCCCATACCTGTGCCCTCTTCCATGCCTAATATGTCTGCATCACCTCTGCATGCTATGCCTGTTATGTCTCATCAGAATCCTTATGCACATTTTGCAAACATGCCATATCTTAACAATCCTTATCTTGCTGCATTTAGTATGCCTCAAATGCCATACAATATGCCAATATGGAATAACATGCTTGCACAATCCATGCCTCATCAAATTCCAAATGTGCTAAATGATTCTGTGACTAACCCTACACCTCAACCAACTACATCTTAGATCAAGGTTGACTCAAAGTTACCTAAGTCTAAAGATGCAGGAGGAATGAAGTCTAGGAGAAAGGCTAACAAGAATGGACCCAAGGAAACTTGGGTACCAAAATTAACTTGATTGATTTTATGGTGTGCAGGGAAAAAGAAGAAATCTATGGTACTTGGACAGTGGTTATTCAAGACACATGACAGGATTTCTCCCTGCTCACAGAGTTTAAGGAGAGAGCTGGCCCTAGCATAACCTTTGGAGATGACAGCAAAGGGTTTATTATGGGATATGGCTTGATTTCAACAAGGAATATAATAATTGATGAAGTTGCATTAGTTGATGGTCTCAAGCACAACTTACTGAGCATCAGTCAACTATGTGATAGAGGGAATACAATTTCCTTCAATTCAGAAGCCTGTGTTGTCACCAGTAAGAAAGACAACAAAGTGGTTCTAACTGGAGTTAGAAAAGGAAATGTGTACTTAGCTGACTTCAACTCTACAGATGCAGAATCTATTACTTCTCTCTTCAGCAAAGCAAGTTCAGTTGAAAGTTGTCTATGGCACAAGAAGCTATCCCATTTGAATTTCAAGACAATGAATGATCTAGTCAAAAAGGACTTGGTTAGAGGAATTCCTCTTATTGAATTCTCAAGGGATGGTTTATGTGATGCTTGTCAGAAAGGCAAACAAAGGAAAGCATCATTCAAAAAGAAGCTTGAAACAACAATTGATGAACCATTACAGCTGCTACATATGGATTTGTTTGGACCAGTTAATGTATTGTCAATTGCAAGAAAAAGATATTGCTTGGTGATTGTAGATGATTTCTCAAAGTTTTCATGGGTCTATTTTCTTGGATCAAAGGATGAAGCAAGTGAAATCATTATCAATCACATCAGGCAAGTCAATAATCATCCTGACTTGAAGGTTAGGAATATCAGGAGTGACAATGGAACTGAGTTCAAGAATTTGACAATGAGGCTGTTCTGTGAAGAAAATGGAATCATGCATGAGTTCTCAGCTCCAAGAACACCTCAGCAAAATGGGGTAATTGAAAGAAAGAACAGATCTTTAATTGAGGCTGCCAGAACAATGCTTGAAGAATCAAAGTTACCAACATATTTCTGGGCTGAAGCTGTTAATTATGCTTGCTACACTCAGAATATTTCTTTGATCAATCAAGCTAAAGGCATGACTCATTATCAGTTGTTCAAGAGAAGAAAACCAACTCTAAACTTTCTTCATGTCTTTGGATGTAAATGCTTTATACTGAGAAATCAATCTGACCATAAAGGGAAGTTTGATGCAAAGGCTGATGAAGGGATATTTGTTGGTTACTCAGCTGGAAAATCTTATAGGGTCTACAATCTAAGAACCAACATTGTTATGGAATCTGTGCATGTTGTGTTTGATGATAAAAAGATTGATGGACTAACAGATGAGGGACACCATGAAAGACTCAAATTTGACAACATTGAGATATATTATGATGATAGTGAAGAGGAGATTGATGGAGATGACACTTCAAAAGGGATTCAAGATATGCTCTTGGATAATGCACAAAATTCTGCATCTGTTGAAAGAAGCAATGCAGTATCCGTTGAAAGACATAGTGCATCATCCGTTGAAGTACATAATGAAGCATCCGTTGATCATAGTTCATCAACGGATAATCGATTTACATCATCAGTTGATAGAACTCCAAGTTCCCTGCAAAGGACCAACAACTCAAGGGGAGTTTCAACTGATCAACACTCTGTCTCACATCACGACAATACTGAGGCCACCTTATCTAGAGCACATCTTCCACCTCAAAGGAAATGGACCAAGAATCATCCCTTTGAACTGATCATTGGTGATGCATCATCTAAAGTGTAAACAAGAAGAGCTACTCAAAATGAATGTCTGTATAGTAGTTTTCTATCTCAGGAGGAACCTAAGAAAGTGGAAGAAGCCTTAATGGATCCAGATTGGATATTAGCTATGCAGGAAGAGCTGAACCAATTTGAGAGAAACAAAGTTTGGAAGCTGGTACCCAAGCCAAAGAACAAGAATTCCATTGACACAAAATGGGTATTCAGAAACAAGATGGATGAAAATGGCATTGTCATAAGGAATAAAGCCAGATTGGTTGCTAAAGGCTATTCTCAACAAGAGGGAATAGATTTTGATGAAACATTTGCTCCAGTTGCAAGACTTGAAGCCATCAGAATCTTTCTAGCCTATGCAGCTAATGCCAATTTCAAAGTCTATCAGATGGATGTCAAGAGTGCATTTCTAAATGGGGAATTGGAGGAAGAAGTTTATGTAAGCCAACCTCCAGGTTTTGAAGATCAAAATTTTCCAGACCATGTGTATTATCTGTTGAAAGCACTCTATGGACTAAAGCAAGCACCTAGAGCCTGGTATGAGACTTTGTCAAAGTTCCTTCTAGATAATCATTTCACAAGAGGTACTGTTGACAAAACTCTCTTCTTTAGAAATGTTAATGGCTCTAAGATACTTGTACAAATTTATGTAGATGATATTATATTTGGATCTACAGATGATAAGCTTTGTAAAAAGTTTGCTAAATTAATGCAAAGTAAATATGAAATGAGCATGATGGGAGAGCTAACTTACTTTCTTGGGTTACAAGTTAAACAAGTTAGTAATGGAATTTTCATTAGTCAAACTAAATATATTTATGATCTTTTAAAGAAGTTTGACTTAATGGATTGTTCACCTGCAAAAACTCCCATGGCCACTGCCACTAAGCTTGAATTAAACAAGGCTGAAAAGTCTGTGGATATTACAAGTTATAGAGGCATGGTTGGCTCACTTTTATATTTAACTGCTAGTAGACCTGATATAATGTTTTCTACATGTCTCTGTGCTAGATTTCAAGCTGACCCTAAAGAATCTCACTTAGTGGCTATTAAAAGAATTTTCAGATATCTCAAGGGGACTCCAAATCTTGGAATTTGGTACCCTAGAGAGTCTGGTTTTGATCTAATTGGCTACTCAGATGCAGATTATGCAGGTTGCAAAATAGACAGGAAAAGCACAACAGGCACCTGTCAATTTCTAGGGAACAAGCTTGTATCATGGTTCAGCAAGAAGCAGAATTCTGTTTCCACATCAACAGCTGAAGCTGAGTACATTGCAGCTGGTAGTTGTTGTGCACATATACTATGGATGAGGAACCAGTTATTTGACTATGGTATGACTGTTGACAAAATTCCAATATTTTGTGACAACACAAGTGCCATTGCCATTACTGAAAATCCAGTGCAGCACTCAAGAACCAAGCACATTGATATCAAGTACCACTTCATTAGGGAACATGTGATGAAAGGTACAGTGGAACTTCATTTTGTTCCAAGTGAACAACAAATTGCAGACATATTTACCAAGCCACTTGATGAATCAACATTCACAAGATTGGTAAGTGAGCTAGGTATGCTTAATTACTCTTAAAATTCATGTCCTTATTGCAATCTGTATTGAAGCCTGAAATGTATTAGCTGCTAGAACAAATTTGATTTTTAACACAGATTATTCCATCAACGGATATTCCCTATCCGTTGAAAGTCAAAATTGTTCTGTCAACGGATGTTCATTATCCGTTGAAAGACATATACATTTTTTGAAATTTTTATCCGTCAACGGATAAAACTGAAGTGCTCTTCAACGGATGACAGTTTACTTTATCCGTTGAAATATCACATCAGTCGATTCAGGTGTTTCACAACCGTTGATTCTATTGTATTAACCGTTGATACTCATACATACAGCTGTATGTATTTGTTTTAAAGGTAGTTTTTAGAATACTTACAGTTTATTCTTAAACGGCTGAAATTCACTTACATATATTTATTGTTTAATCTTTTATTTATGCTTTTTAATTTGAGAAAGTATATAAGCCCTTCTGATTTTTCATTTTTACTTTACGCTTTCTTGAAATTTCAAAGCTTTTACCATTTTCTCTCTGCAAAACCTTCAAGTTATTCTCTGCAATTTCTACTCACAACAATGGCACCAGTAGTAAAGATTATGTCTCAATCTGGGTTCATCTATGAGAAGAACAATTTCATAGCTTTGGTAGAAAAGAATGAAGCCCACTCCGATTATCACAAAATGATGGACTTCATCAAAAACTGTAAACTTAGCTATGCAATGCTGCAAGCCCCAACGATTTACTGTGAAGTAGTTGAGGAGCTTTGGACAACTGCTGAGTTCAACTCAATAGATATGACTATCTCCTTCACCCTCAAAGGTAAAAATCACTGTGTTAACTGTGATGATTTACTAGCATGTTTTAAATTACCTGAGAACAATGCCATGACACCACACACTGATAATGATGTATCCAGCAAGTTAGATTCCATAGGTTATTCTCTTAACTCTGCTAGCTTAGGGAGTATTAAAAGAAAAGGCCTTAGGAAAGAATGGAGTTTTCTTGGGGATGCCTTTATCAAGGTTTTCTCTGGGAAAATTAGCAATTTTGATGCCATAACTTCATCTCTTGTTAATATGCTCTATATGCTTGTTTCTGATAGGTATTTTAATTTTAGCAACTATGTTATGCTAGAATTGGGTACTAGATTAGGTAACAAAGCTAATAGATCTAATAACATCTATTATGCTAGATTCTTTATGTTATTGGCTAACCATGTTGCTGAAGGTTTGGTCATAACCAATGAGAATAATAAACTCAAGTGCTGGGCACAAGAGAAAAGGGTTCTTGCAGATTTATTAAGAATGGATCTCAACAGCAGTGTGCCATTGGTATATTTACCAATCATGAATGCACCTCAGGTAAGTGAGGTAATTGCTTCTACAACTCCTACTTCTTCCAACCCCTCTATTTCTTTATCTTTTAGTGTGGCCATGGAATCTGTGACAATGCCCCAACAGATTCCTACCAAGGTCACCAAAACTAAACTTTCAAAATCAAAGACAAAGAAAACTACCTCTGTTGTTTCTCAAAAGACAACAGTTGTAACATCTACCATTAACCCTGAGGGGAGTGAACAGGGTGTGAGTGGTGAGGGGAGGGGTGAACATCAAAGAAACCCCCAAGATAAGGAAGGAGAGATAAGTGCTTCCCAAGCTAGCCAAGCCACAGTTTCTCAAAAAGCTGTGGTGGTTGAAAGGGTTACTAGCATATCCCTAGCTGCATCCTCCCAAAAGGATGTAACTATTGAAAATAGTTCCCAACCAGGAACACAGATCAAACGAGGGAGGGACGCTAAAGCCAAACACTCACCAACAAAAGCCATTATTAGAAGAAAGAGAGCAAGAACCCAATCTTCTACACAGGGTGCACACACTGCACAGATACATCCATCTGTATCTATGCCTTCTCAAACTCAGTTTGATGTGGCTCCAACAAATGTGGAGTCACAGCCCCATTCTCTCACAATTAACACACATCAATCACCACACACTTCATCACCATCTCTAGATGTGGATATGTTATTCCCATCAATTCCTGATTCTCTCTCTTTACAACTCAGGGAGGAGCCCCACTCAAATACAGGTGATCATCATCTTTTAGATGATTTGTTGGATCACCCGCAAATTCTTTCAGATGTAATTGAAGGATATGTGTCACCAAAACTCATATCAATCTACACAGATTCAACAGTTATATCACTTTCAATTTCTACTTCTTTTCCTTCTTCAACGGATATCACTCATCCGTTGACAAGTGGTTGTTCTTCAACGGATAAGCTTAACAGCAGTTATCTGTTGATACCATCAGTTTCACCTTCAACGGCTATTCCTCATTCGTTGATAGTCTCTACACACACAACTGAAACAATTCCAAGTGTAGAAGACTTGATTACTGTACAATCACTTCTAGGACTGAGGGAAGGGAGTGACAATTTGAGTGAGAGGTTGGGTTGCTCCCAGGCAAAAGGAGAGATTGAGAGCTCAAACATGCATGCTATTTTTTCCAGCATGGCAAAAGTAAGTGAGAGGAGTACCACCTTAGTAGGTGAAGGTGAGGGAGTGAGTTGTGTGAGCCAGGGGGAGCCCCTGATGCAAGAATATAGAGAAAATGAGAGAAAGGCAGGTACAGCAGATATAAGGATGGATCCAGCCATTGCTAGTGAGTCAATGATTGTGAATGATGCTGAAAAGGAAAGACAATTTCAGCAACATTACAAAGCTGTTATTGATAACATTTCCTTGGATGCTGACACTTTTACTCATCCTGTTTCAGCCTATCAATTATTGGCTGCACAGGGCAATGTGGAGGCAGAAAAGACACTACATCTAGTACATACATCAGCATCTCTTTAAAGGGACAAAGCTGCTATTAACAAGATGCCTTCAACAGCTGGTGAGTCATTTGAAGAATTTAGAGTAAATTCTGATGATGATGACTTTGTTTCTTCTGATGGAAGCATGAACTTAGGGGGAGATGAAGGCCCTAGTTCTATTCCAAATCTACCTGAATGGGCCTTAACAAAGGAGTCTACAACAGGGCAATTCAATGTCTCCTTAGTCAAACAAATCAGTACTATCAAACAGGCCATTCAGAAAACTTCTCATGCTGGTACAAAGGCTATCCTTACAGCTCACTTGGACTCACTGCATCTCATAAAGTTGCAGCAAGTAAGACAGAATCTGAGTGTGGATGAACTCAGAAAGGATATTGCTGACTTGAAATCCTACAATTCTGAAAAATTGGATTCAATCATGCCCTATGGGACAATGCAGGACATTTTGTTGAGATTGAAAAAGGAATCACATACTGAAAAGAGGCTGGCCAAATTGGAAGACAGAGTTCAAGTTATTGAAGATTCTGTGGCCACCATTCTTCACAACCAACAATCTCAAACAAATCTACTTATGCAGCTGGCAAAAGCACAGGGCTTGACCCCTCTCCTTGATGATAACAAAAAGGGGGAGAGTAAAAGGGAAGGGGAAGGAGAGCCATCTACAAAAATCCAAATATCTAAAGTGCTAGTTCCTGCCATCACTACTTCTCCAATCATTCAAATCAAAGGAAAGCCTGATGGAATTGATTTAATCCAACTAGCAGCAGCTGAAATTCAAGTGAAAGAGCAAAGGAGGAGAATTGATGAAAGGATGCAACAGTTGTTTGGCTCTACACAAGATAAATCAATATATGTGAAACATAGCACAAAGGTTGAACCAATCAATATGGAGCACAAGCCAGAAAGGAGAAATAAGGTTGGAGAGACTTCTTTCAAGAATCTAAAACCTATGGTTCTCAAGCCCAACACTAGATCCAGCAAGGACTCCACAAAGAACCCTCTATACTTTGCTCAGATGAAAGAAGTGGACTTTCCTCTTCCAAAGCCTGATGAAGACAAAGTTTTGGGTGCTAGCATCATAAAACACAAGGAGACCATGGATGAGGCAGTAAGGAGAAACATGGCTATTATCTTTAGAGAGGGAAAGAGCATATGTGTGATGCAAGGACATCCCAAATTCTCAATAGCCAAGAGGGAAGAAACTAAAAGGTTAAAGAAAGAAGCTGAAAAACTCAAGGCTGACAAAAGAGCACAAGCAAAGCTTGAATAAAAGCTAAAGTCAAGTCTAGTTGAAAATGAGAAAGGAATTGAAGTCAGGGGTGAAGACAAGATTGCAAACTTAGATGAGGTTTTTGGGAGTATATTTGGTGAAAGTATGGAGGAAAAAGAGGAATGGCAGAAGGGAAACAGAAGAAAGGCCAAGGCACATAGAAGGAGTGAAGACAACACTGAAGAAACTAAATCTCTACCTTCCATACCTGAACCCTTTATTGCTGATCCCACTATAAACATCCATGGTGAACCAATCATCCCAAAAGAGGAACCTATTGATTGGGACACCATCAAGTTGCCTACTTTTTTAACCACTCTTCCACTACCAAAGAAACAGAAAAGAAAATCCAAATCTACACCTCCCCTAAACTCTAAGAAATTCACTCAAAAATATAAACCTAACCCTAAGCCACCCATTTCTAAAGATGATTATGTTCACATCTGTGACATAAAAGAAATTTCAGACATTGAACTCTATCTGGATGAGCTGGAGGATGTAAGGGGAATTGCTGCCTACAGACAGCTACTAGAGAGATTGGTGTTCAGATACAAAGGAGCTGGGGAAAGAACATGGCCTCTCTACAGGATTCTGAATGAAGGTTACTCTACCTTGATCAGAGTCTTTTCAGCCATACAAAAGGATTCTGGCTTTACCAGGACTGCCAAGACTGAAATTCTCAACAAGATTGCCAACATAAGGAAAACTTGGAGGGAGCCCAATGCTTTGCCCAGAACCTTACTCATTCAAGAAAGGGGAACTACAATTCACAAATCACCTCATTGGTTGATGGAATTCAGAGATGATAAAGGAGTCAGAAGATTTTTCAGACTTGAAGACCAACTCAAGATTGCCAGCAATGAAACTCTCAAAGAAATGCAATCTAAGTTGGATATCAGTGATGAAGATGAAGCTGAATTCTTCAGACAACTCCAACTCCAAATTGAGGAAAATGACAAAGGGCTAGGAAAGAAAACCAGGGAATAAAGAAGAAAAAGATGATTTGCTCAGGCTAGAGGAGCACCCTTGGAAATACTGTAAATCTTCAATTACCTTCTAGTACATACACTTTTGCAGCACTTTTAAATTTCTACTTAGTTTCAGTTCATATATTTGTTAAGTGTTTTGTTATCATCAAGTTAACCTTGAATTTATGTCTACAATTCTTATAGACATAAATAGGGGGAGATTGTTAGGAATATATGTGCATTAGTTTGATGATATGTTTAACAAAACACTTAAGTAGAAATCTAGTGTTTGTAGCCTCAACGGATAAGACCATTTTGGCTATCCGTTGATGGTGTAGCTTTACTTAGAAATAAGTCTAGTGTTGTAGCACATTTCAGTCTCTGAATTTGAGATATAATTCTTAAATGTTGAGGGAAATTATAAGTCATGTTGACTACTAGAGGATATGCAGATAGGAAGGCCAATTGTAAATATTTCATGCCTTGTAATTTTGTATAAATGAAATGGTGTCAACGGATAACTTAAAGACCTTCAACGGATGAGAAACAAAGCTTCAACGGATGTCTCTAAAGCTTCAACGGATAACATCCTTCAACGGATGAGTGCATCAACGGATAGAGCTTCAACTGCTAACACATCAACGGATAAAGCCATCAACGGATGAAGGCTTCAACGGATGTTCTGTTAAATAGCAGTTGACAAGTGGTAGTTGTACCTACAAACAGAGGCACATGGGTTGACAGAGACAACTGAGATGTGGTAGCCTATTTCAGGAACATCAGAAAAAGCAGCCGTTCTACTCTAGTATAAAGAGGCAATAGTCAACAATACACTGGAGTAAAAATGGAGAAGAAACAAGTGGAGAACTTATTTTATTATTGTACTTTTTATCTTTGTCTTCACTTGTAAACTTGGTAATATATAAACCAAGTAGCAGCTAGTAATTAGATAAGAATTTTTCCAGAGCTGTTTAGAAAAATCTTGAGAGAAAAATTATCTAGTTTGTACTAGGACGCAGCTGTGATCAACTTCTTGAATCATAGATTTTCTGAAATACCATCCCTGGTGGAACATCAATCCACCAGAAAAGTTTTTAAGGTCTGTTGTGTTCTTTACATTAGTGTTTGAATATATATCTGTCTGTATCAGCTTAAAGCAATTCATACACTTGTTTATCTTAAACACATAGCCTTTGAAACTGCTCAAAACTTGAAAAAGTTTTGAGATTTACATTCAACCCCCCTTCTGTAAATCTCATTATTAGTTCATTAGGAATAACAATATCAGAACTTAGACTTATATCAGAACTTAACAGTCATCAGAACATGATTTCTTAACTCGAAAAGTGAATGCCTATTTCTGTAATTCTTCACACAAATTCTGATTTCGTTTCTTCAGAACTTAATCATCAGAACTTCCATCATAACTTGTCCTCAGAATTTATGAAACTGATATTTAAACGTTCATCTAAAATAACATTTATCACCACAGTAATTTTCATCATTCATATGGAGTGTATGTGTGTGCAGTAAGTGAAATATCATATAAAGATTAAAGTCTGATTCACTTCAGTACATCTTAGTTAAGGCATAACTAAGAACTTTGCTCAAAATTTGTCATGATTCTGAAGTCTACTTCAGAATGAGTTCATGCATGAATCCCTCAACTGTTTTGTGCTTATTTTATGCATCTTTTGAAATTCCATTTTACAGTGGCTTCTCAGTGTAAGTGAGTCACGACTGCTTATCAGAATTTATGCTATTATCAGATTATTTCTCCAGTAATCATAGAGTGTGAAAAGTCACCAAGAAAAATATTTATTTTTGCTTTTCTGATGCATATTACTTAATACCAGCAATGCACTTGGGTCTTCCCTTCCACAGTTTTTACTCTAGATCTCAAAGGAGTACCTGACATTTATTTCTTTTTCTTTTCCTTTTCTTTTGATAAGTGAGGCTTATCAGCACTTAGTACATTCACCAGATTTACTAACATCAGAACTTAACAGATGAGAAGCATTATTCTAGTTTTTGACTTAGCAATAAGATAGACAAAGTAAACTTAACTAAGCCCAATATCAGAATTTGCTTGTGTCAACAGATTTCCACATAAATAATTACTTCAAACATGGGATTTATTAGTATATTAAAGACTACTAGGTCAGCATCTAGCATATTTATCCTCATTGGATTGAATAATCACATAAACATTCATATCACTATCAGAGTTTAGAAATTCACATCAGACAACAATCATTACTTAAGCAATTTTCAATTAAGCACAGAATACACAAAGATTATAATATCTGTAAATACTGATCATAAAATCTGATGCATCAGAACAAAAACTAAGCAGATTTAGAGAAAGAACCTGAAACCATTCCAAGTTCATTTACCAATCTTGTAAAAGTAGCTTTACACAGTGGTTTTGTGAAGATATCTGCTAGTTGTTGATCTGTTGGAACAAAGTGCAATTCCACTGTACCTTCATCCACATGTTCCCTTATGAAGTGGTACCTTATGCTGATGTGCTTTGTCATTGAGTGTTGAACTGGATTACTTGTCATAGCAATAGCACTTTGATTATCACAGTAAATTGGGATTTTAAACTATGTTAACCCATAATCCAGTAACTGATTCTTCATCCAAAGAATCTGTGCACAACAGCTTCCTGCAGCAATGTACTCTGCTTCTGCAATTGATGTGGAAATTGACTTTTGTTGCTTGCTAAACCAAGAAACCAATCTGCCTCCAAGAAATTGGCAGCTTCCACTTGTATTTTTCCTGTTAATTTTGCAACCTGCAAAATTTGCATCTGAGTAACCTATTAGTTTAAAATCTGATTCTCTAGGATACCACAATCCCAGATCAGCTGTTCCCTTAAGATACTTGAAAATTCTTTTCACAGCTGTTAAGTGAGGTTCTCTTGGATCTGCTTAAAATCTTGCACAAAGACATGTAGCATACATGATATCAGGTCTACTAGCATTTAGATAGAGTAGAGAGCCAATCATACCTATGTAATCAGTAATATCTACTGATTTACCAGTATCCTTATCCAATTTTGTTACAGTGGCCATGGGAGTGGATGCACTTGAACAATCTTGCATTCCAAATTTCTTCAGCAAATTTCTGGTATACTTGGTTTGACAAATAAAAGTGCCTTCTTCATTTTGCTTGACTTGAAGGCCCAGAAAATAGCTAAGTTCCCTCATCATACTCATTTGATATCTTGACTGCATCAGTTTGGCAAACTTCTTACAAAGTCTGTCATTTGTAGAACCAAAGATGATATCATCAACATATATCTGAACCAAAAGTAAGTTCTTTCCATGGTTGAGGTAGAACAGATTTTTGTCAATAGTTCCTCTGTTAAATCCACTTTCCAGAAGAAACTGAGCTAAAGTCTCATACCATGCTCTTGGAGCTTGCTTAAGGCCATAAAGTGCTTTATCAAGCCTGTAGACATGATTTGGAAATTTGGAATCTACAAAGCCAGGAGGTTGTTCAACATATACTTCCTCTTCCAATTCTCCATTGAGAAAAGCACTTTTTACATCCATTTGAAAGACAGTAAACTTTTTATGAGCAGCATAAGCCAAAAATATCCTTATGGCTTCCAATCTAGCTACTGGTGCAAATGTTTCATCATAATCAATTCCCTCCTGTTGAGAATATCCTTTTGCAATCGGTCTAGCTTTATTCCTTGTAATTATGCCATCACTATCAGTTTTGTTTCTGAACACCCACTTTGTACCAACAACAGATATGTTCTTTGGTCTTGGCACTAGGGTCCAGACTTTGTTTCTTTCAAATTCATTTAACTCTTCATGCATTGCTTGCACCCAATCAGCATCTTGAAGAGCTTTTTCCACTTTCTTTGGTTCAGTCTGAGAAAGAAAAGAATTATAGAGACATTCACTTGAAGTAGTTGTTCTAGTTCTGACACCTGCATCAGGATTTCTAATAATTAAGTCAGGTGTATGTGATTTAGTCCACTTTCTTGCAGATGGAAGGTTTTCTCTAGAACTAGATGCTCCCCCAAGATCCATGCTATTTTCATCAACATTTTCTGATGCTCCCCCTAAAACTATGCTCTCTGAGTTTGATCCTTCAGAAATTGAGTTTTCAGAATTATCAGAACTTGGCTTATCAGAACTTGATGAATCAGAACTTGATGAATCAGAACTTGAAGAGCCAGTTGTAAGTTCTGATGCTTCTTGAGATGTGGTTGTATCTTCAGTATGCCCCCCCTGTACAGGTGCATCTTCCTTTGGCGTAGTCACCACAGTTTCAATAATATCAGAGTTTAATCCATCAAAGTTTGCAGTATCAGGATTTAGACTGTCAGGATTATCAGTATCAGAATTTAAGTCTTCATTTTCAAATCTCAGCTGATCATGATCATTGAAATCTTCAAGTCCAGTATTCTTCTTATCATCAAAGGAGATATTGATAGATTCCATGACAACCCTTGTTCTTAAATTATAGACTCTGAAGGCTTTTGTGGAAAGTGGATATCCAACAAAAATTCCTTCATCAGCTTTTAAATCAAATTTGGATAGCTGTTCAGGGTGAGTCTTAAGAACAAAACACTTGCATCCAAATACATGAAAATACTTCAGATTTGGCTTCTTTTTCTTCACCATCTCATATGGTGTCTTTCCATGCTTGTTAATGAGTGTTGCATTCTGAGTAAAACAAGCAGTCTGCACAGCTTCAGCCCAAAAATAGGTTGGTAGCTTTGCTTCATCAAGCATAGTTCGTGCAGCTTCAATAAGAGTTCTATTCTTTCTTTCAACAACTCCATTTTGTTGTGGAGTTCCAGGAGCAGAAAATTCCTGCTTGATTCCATGGTCTTTGCAGAAATCTTCCATGATCAAATTCTTGAACTCAGTGCCATTATCACTTCTTATGATCTTCACAGAATCTTTGACCAATTTATCCAGTTGCTTGACATGATCAATCGAGATAGATGCAGTTTCACTTTTGTGTGCAAGAAATACACCCATGTGTATCTGGTGAACTCATCTACTATGACCATAGCATATTTCTTCTTTGCAATTGACATGACATTCACTGGACCAAATAGATCTACATGTAGTAGGTGATAAGGCTCAAGAATTGATGATTCAGTCTTGCTCTTGAATGAAGATTTTCTTTGTTTAGCCTTCTGACATGAATCACAAAGGCCATCAGGAGCAAATACTGATTTTGGCATTCTTCTCACAAGATCTTTCTTAACTACTTCATTTATATTGTTGAAATTTAAATGAGAGAGTTTCTTGTGCCAATTCCAGCTTTCTTCAATTGATGCTCTACTCAACAGACAGATTGCAGAACCATCAGTACTTGTTGAAAGTTTGGCTTCATAAATGTTACCAAGCCTGTATCCTTTCAGAACAACTTTGCATGTAGATTTTCTTACAACGTCACAGTGTTCTTCAAAAAAATCCACATGATAACCTCTGTCATATATTTGACTAACACTCAGCAGATTGTGTTTAAGTCCTGAGACCAGAGCTACTTCTTTAATGATGACATTCCCAAAATTGATGTTGCCATATCCCAGTGTTTTTCCAATGTTGTCATCTCCATAAGAAACACTTGGGTCAGCTTTCTCCACAAAGTTTGATAGCAGGGCTTTATTTCCAGTCATATGTCCTGAGCATCCACTGTCCAGAACTAGGATGTTTTTCCTGTTGCCCTGCAATCACAAAGACCACTAATGATTAATTTTAAGGACCCAGACATGCTTGGATCCTTTGGCCTTATTAAGTTTGTTAACATTTGCAGCGGATTTAGCATCAGAATTTATGTTAACATTTTTCTTATCAGCATTTACACTATCAGACTTTGTATCAGAACTTACACTAGAAGGAACAATGCTAACTTTCTTTAAAGAAGGTTTTATTTGATAATAATCATAGTACAAACTATGATATTCCTTACAAGTATAAATAGAATGCCATAAACTACCACAATGAAAACAAGGATTTTGTGGTCTATATCTAACAGACTGACTCTTAACTCCTGACTTTGAAGGTAAGGAGTTTATGTTCTTATTCTTCCTGCAAAAAGAAGCCAGATGGTTAGAACTTCCACAGTTATGACATGTTTTTCTAGGAGCATTAGGAATAGGCTTATAATCATTGCTTTTATTCACACCTTCCTTTCCATTCCTATTTTTCCTAGGTGACTTTACCTTGTTTACATTCTTAACATCTTTCAGCTTATGCTTAAGCTGCTTCTTTGTCATTAAGCCTACGTTAACTTCAGTTGTCTTTTCCTGTTTTAGTCTGTCAGAAATTAATTCCTCTTTAACTTTTGATTTCTCAGTATCAGACTTTACAGCTACAAACTTAACATGTTTTAACTTTGGCTTTTGTTTAACAACTATAGGCTTAATTTCTACAGTTCCTTTATCATTCTTATCATCTCCATAACCTAAGCCCTCTTTCCAGTTTCCACTACTTAACAAATTCTGAGTTGTTCTGCCAGAGTTAGTCCAAGTCCTGATAATCTCTTTTTCCTTTTCTAACTCAGTCTTTAGAGATTCATTCATTTTAAGTACTTCATCCCTAACATAGAAAGCATCATCTCTATCTTTCTAAATAACTAACTCTTTTTCTAAATAATCATTCCTCTTTTTACAAGCAAGATTTTAAGAAGTTAATCTTTCACATGTTAAAGTTTGATCTCTATAACTAATGAACATGGTTTTAAGATATCTTCCCAACTCATTAATGTCATCAGTATGAAAGGCATAAGTAGTTTGAGGTACCTTTAACTCAGCAGCTTCAGGAGTGCTATCAGCATTTGCCTTCAAGGCATAGTTCACCTCATTTTCAGAATCTGAAGTGTCTGTCCAGCTTTTCTTATTTGTGACAAGAGCCTTGCCTTTGTCACTCTTCACTTTCTTACAATCAGGAGATATGTGGACTTTCTCACCACAGTTGTAGCATTTGACATTTGTGTAATCTCCTTTGTCAGACTTTCCTCCTTTGCCTTCAGATTTTCTGAAACTCTTCTTATCAGAACTTGCACCTTTCCTGGAAAACCTCTTTCCCTTTCTGAATTTCCTGTATGCAATCCTTGTGATTCCTTTCACCATAAGAGCACACAGCTTCATCATCTCTTCATCAGCATCCATCTCAGGCAAGCTTTCAGTTTCTGAGTCATCATCATTATCAGAACTTGATGACTCGGTATCAGACTTTGTGATGAGCGCTTTTCCCTTGCCTTTCCTTGAGGTAGCTGCCTTGGGGGATTCTTCTTCAGCCTTAAGAGCAACTGTCCTTGACTTTCCTCCCTTCCTCTTGCTTCTTTGTTCCATCTCAAGTTCATGAGTCTTGAGCATCCCATAAATTTCATCAAGAATTGTTTCTTCAAGATTATAGTTGTCTCTTATAATTGTTGCCTTCAAATCCCAACTTTCAGGAAGAGCTAACAGGAATTTAAGGTTTGAATCTTCAAGATCATACTCCTTATCAACTAGTGACAAATCATTCAAGAGTTTGACAAATCTGTCATATAAATCAGTCAATGACTCATTAGGCTTTGAGTTAAAGTGTTCATACTCTTGAGTGAGTATTGTCTTCTGTTCTTCTTAATCGAATCAGTTCCCTGGCACTTTGTCTCCAAGGCATCCCATATCTCCTTTGCAGTCTTACAGTTAATTACCCTGTTTGACATTACATTATCAATGGCACTATGCAGCAAGTGTTGTACCTTAGCATCCTTAGCAATTGATGCGATATCTTCAGCAGTGTAATCACTCTTCTCCTTTGGTACAGACTTTGCTGCTTCACCTGCAACTACAACAGCGAGCTGTGTTGGCTTGTGAGGTCCTTCATTGATTCTGTCAAGATATTCTGGATCTGTAGCTCCAGAAACATAGTCATCATCACCTTCCATATGGGATATTCAGATGGTTTCAGTATGGGAACTTTAATAGCCTCATATCGACTATGGATTTGAGTCTTTGGGGGATCTTCAGTTTTGGCGGGCTTGGTTGGAGTTTCTGCTTCAGACATGATTGTTTTTGGATCTTAAATTGTTTGTGTGTTAACAGATAGGCTCTGATACCACTTGTTAGGTCACACACACTGTAGAAGGGGGTTGAATACAGTGTATAGCACAATCAAATCGAATTAAAAGAACACAAGTAACAGAAAACAAACTTTATTAAACTCTGTTACAATGTAGAATTGTCCTCTCTCAGTGATGAACAAATATCACGAGAGCTGCTAGGGTTACAATGAATAATATTCTCGATAATGATAACACATATAGTGTAAACCCTATGTCTGTATTTATATACTACACAGTTACAAGATAATCGCTAATTGATATGGAATATAATTTTGCTTCCTAAAATATATCAATCAGTTATCTTTTCTTCCAAATATTCCATTCTTCACAGAATTCCTTCTTCATGCATATCTCTTCTTACGTTTGTCTTGATCTTCTTTCCTTTCAATCAGTCGCCTTCCTTATCTGAAAGTTTCCTTTAAGTCCTGATACTATCTCCTGATAAATATCTCCTGAACCTTAAGTACTGATAACTTAAGTTCTGATTTCAGTATAAGTGCTGATTTCAGTTAAGTACTGATTTGTCCTGTTTAATTAAGATCTGAAAACTAAACATAAATCATATTAGACATGACATTATCAAATATATCTAACAGATCGAGTATGCCTAAGTTGTGATGTTGAGATAGGGATATGTCATTTCTCAGTTGACTTGATACCTTTCAGGTTAGGAGAATTTGATGTTATTTTAGGAATGGATTGGCTAGCTAGTAATAATGCTCAGATTGATTGCGCAAATAAGAAAGTGAAATTGCAGACTGAAGAAAATACAACGGTAATATTTAAAGGTGAAAAGCAAAGGCAGAGATTCTTAACAATAATGCAGACGAGACGGTTGCTACGCGACGGATGTTGAGCCTATTTAGCCTACGTGTTGGATACTAACAAAGAAATTTTAAAGATTGAAGATATTCCTGTAGTTTGTGAGTTTCCCGATGTCTTTCCAGATGAACTTCCAGGACTACCACCGGATCGAGAAGTCGAGTTCACTATTGATTTGGCGTCAGGGACTAAACCAATTTTGAAAGCTCCATATCGAATGGCACCTGTTGAAATGAAGGAATTAGCAAAGCAGTTGCAAAAACTTCTCGACAAAGGATTTATAAGGCCAAGTGTATCCCCATGGGGCGCACCAGTAATGTTTGTGAAAAAAAGAACGGTAGCATGCGACTGTGTATTGATTATCATGAGCTGAACAAGTTAACTATCAAGAATAAATATCCTTTGCCTCGCATCGATGACTTATTTGATCAACTGAAAGGAGCATCATGGTTTTCGAAAATCGACTTACGATCAGGTTATCATTAGTTAAAGATCAAGGCAGAAGATATTCCAAAAACTGCGTTCAGAACGAGGTACGGACATTATGAATTTCTCGTGATGGCTTTTGGACTGACTAATGCACCTGCAGCGTTTATGGATTTGATGAATCGAGTATTCAAGAAGTACCTAGATAAGTTTATCATTGTATTTATTGATGACATCTTGATTTATTCGATGACGGAAGAAGAACATGCAGCGCACTTAAGAACGACACTGGAGATATTACAAAAGGAGCAGCTCTATGCGAAATTTTTAAAATGTGAATTTTGGTTGAAGGAAGTGCAATTTCTAGGACACATCATCAGTATTGAAGGAATTCAAGTGGATCCAGCAAAGATTGAAGCTATTTTAAATTGGGAAAGACCAAAGACGCCAACGGAAGTCAGAAGTTTCTTGGGATTAGCCGGTTATTGCAGAAGATTTATTAAAGACTTTGCAAAGAAAGCCACACCATTGACAAAGTTGACGCGAAAGAATGAAAAGTTCGAATGGAACGAGAAATGTGAAGCAAGTTTCCAAGAATTGAAGAATCGACTAGTAACCGCACCTGTGTTTGTTTTACCTGATGATCAAGGAGACTTTGTCATATACAGCGATGCTTCGTATCGAGGACTCGGATGTGTTTTGATGCAACATGGAAACGTGATCGTATATGCTTCCAGACAGTTAAAGCCGCATGAACAGAAATATCCGACGCACGATCTCGAACTAGCAGAAATTGTGTTCGCACTGAAGCTTTGGAGACACTATCTGTACGGCGAAAAATGTGAGATTTATACGGATCATAAAAGTTTGAAGTATATTTTCACACAGAAGGAACTTAACATGCGACAGCGATGTTGGATAGAGTTAATCAAGGACTACGATGTTTCAATCAATTATCATCCAGGCAAGGCCAATGTAGTAGCAGATGCGTTAAGTCGAAAGGAACGATTGAACTTGTTAACATCTTCAGAAGACTTAATCGAGGAATTTGATAAATTGGAGATTGAAGTTCGTGTTCCAGAAAACTCTACTGAAATAATTTACGCTATGACTTTTCAGCCGGAACTATTAGAGAAAATAAGAAGGTGTCAGGAAGAAGTAATGGACCAGGATATCGACAATTTGACAGGAGAAGAGATTACCGGTCAGAAGGATACTAAAGGAATTTTTCTAGTTGCTTCAAGAATCTAGATACCTAACGTACCGGGATTAAAAGCAGAAATTTTGCAAGACGCTGATAGTTCAAGACATTCGATTCATCCCGAAAGCACAAAGATGTACAGAGACCTAAAGGAAAACTTTTGGTGGCCAAATATGAAGAAAGAGATAGCGGAATGGGTCAGCAAGTGTTATACGTGCCAAAGAGTGAAAGCTAAACATCAACGCCCGAGCGGACTACTACAACCACTAGATATTCCAGAATGGAAATGGGAGCACTTAGTTATGGATTTTGTAGTGGGACTTCCAAAGACGAAAGCAAATCACGATGCAATTTAGGTTATCATTGATCGACTAACGAAATCAGCACATTTCCTTCCGATCAACGAAAGGTTTTCACTGGACAAGTTAGTGCACTTATATCTCAAGGAAATCGTAATGCGTCATGGAGTACCCATATCGATTGTATCGGATCGAGATCCCCGTTTCAATTCAAGATTTTGGAGACAATTCCAAGAATGTCTAGGAACCAAATTAAACATGAGTACTGCCTATCATCCACAAATGGACGGGCAAAGAGAAAGGACAATTCAAACAATTGAAGATATGCTGCGTGTATGTGTAATAGACTTTGAAGGCAATTGGGACAAGCACTAACCGCTAGTGGAATTTTCTTACAATAACAGCTATTAAGCAAGTATCGGGATGCCACCTTATGAAGCTCTATATGGAAGAAAATGCAGATCACCTACATGTTGGGATGAAGTTGGAGAACGCAAGATTCTAGGTCCAGAACTGATTCAGTAGACCAAGGAAAAAGTAGAACTTATCCGCAAGCGACTTGAAGCAGCGCAGAATCGACAACGTAAATATGCAGATCAATCCAGAAAAGATGTGGACTACCAGGAAGGGGAACATGTATTGCTAAAAATATCACAATGGAAGGGATTAACTAGGTTTGGTAACAAAGGAAAATTAAAACCTCGCTACGTTGGACCATTTGAAATTTTGAAGAAAGTCGGAAGGGTTGCGTACAAGTTAGCTTTACCACCCCATATGCAGCATATTCATAACGTATTTCATGTATCTATGCTTAAGAAGTACAACCCTGATACAAGGCATGTAATAGAATATGAGCCAATAGAACTTCAGGCAGATTTGTCGTATGTAGAGCAGCCGATAAGAATTCCAGATCGGAAAGAGAAGGTATTAAGAAATAAGTTTGTATCATTAGTAAGAGTTTTGTGGAGAAACCCAGTGGTTCAAGAATCAACCTGGGAGCTCGAGAGTGATATGTTAGAAAAGTATCCTCAGTTATTTACATAATGTGATTCTGAGGACGGAATCCTGTTAAGGGGGGAGAATGTAACGACCGAGAAATTTTGCTTGTATTATATTATAATAAAGATAAATTATGTGTATTATTATGTGATTAACTGTGTTGAGTCATTAAACCCTAATCGTTATGTGCTATGTGTTGTCTGTTTTGATCTGAACGTGTTTTGGATATTTATTGAGTGTTTTATCGCAAGTTATATATATTATATCAAAACCCGTACAGCTCAAGCAGTGTTTTAAAAGCCCGTATTTCAAACCAAATCATTGGCCCTATTTTGCCAAAAACAACCTATACCATATCACTATTCTGAACCCCTAGACGTTTTACAAATTTACCTTTTTCGTGAAAAACGACTTTTCCGGACCCCTTCGGGTACCAAAACCCCCACAAAAATCACATTTTTATTTTTATATGATCATGAAATTATCATACCTTATTTTTCTTTGCATTTTTGTAATATTCATAATTTTTGGGAATTTTTGGCATTTATTTTGTATTTATTGGATATTTAAAAATTCATTATTAATACCCAAAAATTATAAAAACTGGGGCCAGATATTTTTATTAGATGTGTAATTAGACCCTTAATTTTATTTAGTGGTATTATTTTCATAAATATAAATACCTGATTTGTTATTAATTATTCAGTTAATTATAATTAAAAATTAGAAAATTAAGAAATTAATTGTAGGGATGAAGAACAACCAGGGAATTCAACTGTAGATTTGAGAGTGATTCTGTTATCCAAATCGATCATGTGAGTAACCAAAACAAAACTCTTGATCTCTACTTTCTATTCATACCATCAATTTCATGTTTTGATGTTTAGATTTTCAATTCGCATTTTAGGGTTCTTGGACTGAAATTGGGGGTTTTTGATTATGGGGTTCTGGGTTGATTTTGATGCTTGGTATAGTTTCATATACTTGTTTACAACTGATTTGTGCTATTTAATTTATCGGAGTTATGTTCTAGGTAGTAGTTCTTAGTTTCAAGTTTATACAATTTTATTTTAGTTCGTTTTTGATTTTGTATGAATCTGTGATTGTTGTGAATATGGGGGTTTGATTGTGGAACTAATAAGCTTTATTTTAATATATTATTTGTAATTTTTGGTGTACGAAATCGTTGGTTTGATTTTTGGCAGGAAGTTTTGTGTTTTTGATCGGAGAATTGGTTCTAGGGATTATTAGGCTGTGATGTTAGTATAGTTATGTTTCTGGTGAGATTCTGAGTAAAAACCATGTTAAAATCGATTCGAACGGTGCCTGGATTGAGTTTGCCGGACCTGGGTTCAAGCTCGCTGGCGGCGAGGGCGGCGTTGGCCGGAGACGATGCGGAAGGGACGATTGAAGGCAACTGAAGTCGGGGTCGTGTTTCTGCAGTCTTGGGGAAGAAGAACCCAGTGGATTTCGATCGAAATCGTTGCGTTTTGGAAGCGTATTCTGCTCGCCGGAAAATTCCTGTCGCGCCGGAGTCTGGCAGTCAGCCGGTGTGTTCTTGGATGACCCGGAGTCGACCCGGTTCCAACCCGGTTTCGACCCGATTTCGATCCAAAAACACTAAACCTGAATTCCTGTTTTGTGTTTCTGAAATATTATTTATTTATTTATCTTATGTAAAATCAAAATTAGTTTTATTAATTCTATAAATCAATTAAAAATCAGTTTTAAATTCTGAAAATTATTATTAATAATTTCTGAATTATTTTATTAATTTAGAAATTCGAATTTAATTATTTAATTAATTATTTAATTATTTATCTAATTATTTATTAGTTATCTAATTAGTTAATAATTAGGTAATTAATTAATAATTAGGTAATTAATTAATAAATAAGCATTAAAAATAATCAAATAATACGAATAATAATTTGATAATTAGTTAAAATATTACGAGTAACTCATACTTATTCGAATAGTAATTCGTTAAGTTAGAATTATTAATCAAGCGATATTTATTCGAAGAGTGTTGTAATAATTATTCGTATTGAATAATTAAATACCGATAGTTAATTAATTAATTAATCGTATAAGTAATAATAATAATGATTCGATAGATATGCAAGTATTGCGAGTAGCTCGTATTTATACGAGTAATTGATCTTGAGTTAGATTATGATTCAAGTAATAATTATTGATTCGATAAATAATGTATCAGTTAATTGTATCAATTGATTATTTTTAAATAATCGATCTGATCGAGTAAGTATTAATAATTTGTAAATAAATGTAATAATTAGGGATTAATTATTTTAAAATACAATAATTATTAATTAATTATTTAAAAATATGGTTATGGATTATTTAATTATAATTAATTATTTATAATTAATTATTAATTAATTAAATCTTGTTTAATTCATAATAATTAAACCGTTAGTCCGATTTGAGTAAAACGAAGACCCCTAGACTCAGAAAAATGAAACGAATCCAATAAAAATAATTGTAAGTCATAATTTCTTCTAAAATAGAGTTGTCTTGTGTTAGTTAATGGTTTATAGGCCCTAATAGGGGTAGAATCGAGTCAAATAAATCTCGAAAAATTATAATAAAATCAGATAGGGTTAATACAGGTATGAGTCTAGTATCGATTCCAAAAATATTTATAAGTCAAAAAATCAATTATGTGCCTTATGTGCTATGTGCTTTACGTGGTTATGTGAACCTTATGTGCTATGTAATTATATATGTATAAATGCGAGTCAGATAGAAACACATGGGTAGATTGATAAGGTTGCGTGGTTTCAATTCGAGATACGCGTATATAGTAAGTTATCTAAACGACTATCTTTCTATGATTGATTCAGTATCATCAAGGCAGATCAAGCAGGAGATAGAAGGCGGTGAGTTGAACCAGGTTAAGTACGCGCAAGGCAAGTTTTTCCCCTATTCTAACTTCAGAATAGTGAATTATACCCTATTTTCCATATCAGTTACACTTTGATAATTCTTGTTCATATACACTGTTACACAATTATTGACTCTTGTTTCTCTTTCATTTCGATTCTTGAATTCTCCCAAATTATTGATTTTTTAGCCATATTCCTATACTTTTACCCTTGTTACATATACTTGGATATATCCTGATGTTGGGATACGTCAAAAGCACTCTGATTGTTCTGGATGCTAAACCTTGGACTGGATGGTTACGATACGTGTTGGGTTTTACTCAGACCTTTAATTAATAGGCCATAGTTGTCTGAGTACTCCTTATGTTGGCTGGGTCTATGCAGTTGGGTATAGATCTGCACTGTATCCTAACTGATCAGCAGGTTATAGTGCATATGTTGGTTCTTGTTTCCAGTCTTGTTCATTTGGCACTCGCCGGTGTTGGCAATTTATTATCCTATACAGATACAGATGGTTGTTCAAACCAACAGATTATCGGTTCATCTATTCTTCTCTCTTTATACTATATATATATATATATATATATTGTTGCAGGCTTGTTGAGCAATTTTGGCTCATCCCCTTTTATTGTTATTCCTATTGTTTTACAGTCAAGGTAGAGAACGAACCCATCAGAACCCGCGTAGTCAAGAAGCGAGTCAAGCAGTGGGGACCCTCTTATACCAAGAGTGTTCATCCCTATCCCCGAAGAGAGCTTTGAGCTACTAGATCAGGTGTAACAGGATAAGTAGTAATGTTGGTTTGAATAAAAGTTGTGTGGTGAGATTGTAGATAGAATAAAGTTTTGTAACAAAGAGAGTTCTTGAGACAGATTGTTTTTATTTGGGGTTGTAATAAAGTTAGTGTGTCGTTCTTGTTTTCAACTCTTAACCTTAAAAGATCCTGGTTTAGTTGGTAGTTGTTATTAATAATGCCCCAAATCTATACCCCGGATTTGGAGGGTGTTATAACAATGGTTAGAGCTATCTGAAACGTTTGATTTGAAAATATTCCTTTTGATATATGTTATAGTGATTTCATTGATACAATTTGTTATATTACTTGCATTATTATTAATTTTGTTTTAGATTGTCAGGTATTGCCAAAAGTACAACTGTGAATATCGGTTTTGGACTTATGGATATGTTATGGTTGAAAATAATGTAGTCAGGTACTTTTCCCGGGAGGTCTCATGCGTGATCTTGTTCGAGTAAAGATATAAAGCAGTTGATCATGTCAACATATTGTATTAGAAATTAAATTAAATGAAGAGAAGCTATAAATTAAATTAGATGAAGAGAAGCTAGTGTTTCGGTTGATAAAGATGAAGACAACACCAGTGTGACAAAAGTTTTAAAGGAAAAAAAGATAAAGAGGAGCCATGACATAATTGTTGCTCGAGGAAAAAGTAGTATGTACTTGTTTTATTGGTAAATTCTATGTTATTAAATTCATTCTTCGATGATAGATGATGGGATATTCCCTATTTAAATTTTGTAGGAAGTTTTATTTTAATTATAGTGCTGGTTGTTTTAATTATAGTGTATCTTACTAAATTTGTAAGAAGTTTGGTCTATAAAATTTCATTATTTAGCAAAAAAAAGAACTTTTTATAACATATAAAATTTGAATCATGTACCCAAATGGAACAGTAGTGATAAACAAAATATTAAGAAAACTTCTTCATTTTAGTAAAGGAATTTTTATATCCAAGTATATATACAAATTTTATATGAAAATAATGTTATGAACAAATTTTATTAGATTTAAAAGAGTAAAATATTATTTTATAATAATACTGTTTTTTAATTTAATAATAAATTTTGAAATTTAGTAAGTTACTAAATAATTAAAAATAAATTTAAGATTTTAAATAATTTTCTTTATTAAATTCTAAATACATGTTAAATAATATAAAAATTAACCTTACTTCTAACCCTTCATCTAAACAAGACAAGGGTTCTACCCCTCTATCCAAACAAGGTAGAGGTTCAACCCAACCGGACCCGACCTAACCCAACCAACCCAACCCCTAAATTTATAGAGATATGGACCAAAATATCATTTTTGAGTGTTAAATGGTCCAAAATGTCATTTTTAAAAATAATGGCCCAAAATGTCACTTCATAACGACACTTCGTCTTACGTTTTGTTTTTTTAATGCAAAACGGTACATGGTGTTCCGTTTTGGTACTTTATTTTTTTTTAATTTTTTCATAATGTGCAAAACGTTAGTTGAATATAGCGTTTTGTGCCAAAACGTTACTTTATCTACCGTTTTGCGCATTAAAAAAATTAAAAATGTCAAAATGTTACACGAAGTTCCGTTTTAGATGTTTTGCATAAACGGTACATGATGTACCGTTTTGATGTACCGTTTTGAAATGACATTTAGGGCCATTTTTAACCCCCAAGTGACATTTAGGGCCACCACCCCATTTATAACCCCCAATCCAAATAAAGCCTAAAAATTAACACCCCTTTGCACAAGTTAAAAGTTAAAGAAATTAACAGATGAGAAAGTAAAATTGAGGAAACAAATTGCTAGGCTTGATAATTATCATCTAAAAATTGCCTAGTTGGAAAATCTACTTCTTCGACATTGCCGTTTAATTTCATCGTGAGAGGATAAGATGTACCTAGAGTTTTCGTTGTTAGGGGGAACACACACAAGTATAGAACCAAACAAACAATGCAAAACACACACTCAATATATGACGCGGAAAAACCCACGTCCCAACTTGTATTATTAATCAAAACAATTATCAATAATACAATCAATCTCACCAAACGGTATTCACTCAAGCGATACTTAAGTCAAACAATACTCAAGCATACATCAAAACAATAACATGACTATGTATATATAGCCATCATAAACTTAGCCAACAAGACATACCTAATCTGATTACAATAATAATTGTCTACCCATACAATTATTACCCATTCCCATTATAATAATAATTGTCAACACATACAATTATTACCCAATTCAATTATGTTTTCTATCACCAAGACCATACTACCTATTGGGTTTAACCCCAACAATCCTCCCCTTCAACCCAGTATGATTTCATGCACAACCGAATTAACGGTCACCATCAAGCCATCGACGTCGATCGCCCAATACCTCCCCTCGAACAATAACCCCTCCTTCTAGTACAAAAAGATTTCTCTTATCTTTTCGACCTTTGAGTATCTCTAAATCTCCTTTAGTGACTTTCAACATACTGTTCTTCATCATAACAGTATATCCCAAATCAACTAATTTACCCAACAAAATCGGATTTCGATTTAACTCCGGTATGTATCTTACTTGAGTTAACTTCTGAACACAACCGTTGTGACGTTTCATTGTTACCTCACCAATGCCAGCAACCTTTACCGTTTTACCGTTCGGTAAAGTTACATTCTTTCCCTCACACTTTTTATAGGACGAGAACCACTCCCTCCTACCACATATGTGATGAGAACATCCCGAGTCAAGCACCCATTCTTCTTTTGATCCCTTCTCTTCTTGAACCAAAAGAACATCTTCATCAGCTTCTACAAGCGAAACACTACCCCCTCGATTTTTCTTCAACTCTCTCAAGTCTTCTCTTGCCTTTGGACACATAAATTGTATATGACCCAATTCCTCACAATAAAAACACCTGATATTAGGGTTATGTTTCTTAGCATACTTCTTTTCCGTGTCACGCGAACGTACCACAAATGCACTTCCATCAGATGTGTCACTCGATTCTTGTTTCATCAATCTTTCGGCCTCCAGAAGAACAACAATAGTCTCATCCAAATCTAACTTCGTTTTCCCAACCAATAAAGAAGTCATCACAATATTATACTTCTTCGGTAGGGACACTAGTAGTAGAACAGCTTTGTCCTCATCCTTTAATTTTTCATCCAAATTATTTAGCTGGTTGATTAAGCCATTAAAACGATTCAGATGATCTCTTAAATCTCCGTCTTCTTCCATCTTGAGCCCAAACAAATCTTTTTTGAGAAACAGTTTGTTGGCCAAAGACTTTGAGTGATAAGTCTTCGTTAACAAACAATGCAAAACACACACTCAATATATGACGCGGAAAAACCCACGTCCCAACTTGTATTATTAATCAAAACAATTATCAATAATACAATCAATCTCACCAAACAGTATTAACTCAAGCGATACTTAAGTCAAACAATACTCAAGCATACATCAAAACAATAACATGACTATGTATATCGCCATCACAAACTTAGCCAACAAGACATACATAATCTGATTACAATAATAATTGTCTACCCATACAATTATTACTCATTCTCATTATAATAATAATTGTCAACACATATAATTATTACCCAATTCAATTATGTTTTCTATCACCAATACCATACTACCTATTGGGTTTAACCCCAACATTCGTCTTATAAAAAATTGTTTCAGGAAAAGAAAAACATCCACCTGTAAGAATGAGAAAATTTGTATCAGCATTCAGGTCATAGTTAAAAAAAGTAATCTGTATGCACAAGTACAAAACCGAACTCCCTAACAAAACTATTATAGGATTACATAATTGAATATCTGGGCCCTTATTTAGTGGTTTTGGCTTACACAACTGATCAACTAAAATAGGGCCCAGTTTGATGTCCATGCATATTATGACTCTATTGACCGAATTGTACTTGGCCTTCTTTCGTTTACCGTGACCCATTAAGGAATTGCAAGTGTTGCAACATATCAATAAACACTCGCACGTTAAAGGCAGTACATGCTTCTGCGAAATGCTAAATATATTTTCCCCGTCCAATTTTATGCCACTTGGTTTGATTAGCGTGCGTTTTAATAAATCAAAAATTGACTCTAATATATATATTTTTAAATATGCAATTCATGCATTCTCGTTGAATTACTGGTACTCTTTTTATTATGTCTTGAATGAGCTATTATTTGAGCTATCGACCAGAACTGTGATTTCATACAAAATTTCATTACTCAATTAAGACTCACGCTTTCAATCAAGAAGCTAAAAACAAATCTCTCACCGAGAAGAGAAAATAACCTAAAAATACAAGCCAAAAATTGAAATAAAAACAAACAGAAACAAATAAAAATTTTAAAAAACTTAGACAATTGGAATCACAAGATCGGCCGTAAATTCTCGATACCAACAAGTCCCATTTGAATCGAGAAAAAAACCAACCCAAACCACCGATAATGTAGATCTAGAAAAACAAATCAACCCTAATCAAAATGATAGAAATTCTTCATCTAAGAGGAAAATTATTGAAATAAACAAATCAAATAAAACAAATAAAATGATTTAGGGCATTTTCACTGAATAAACCGATAAAAACCCCGCCGGTAATGGTGTTTAAGAGAGAAGTGGCACTGAGAGAAAAAGATTGAATCATGGTTTTGAAGAGAGCATCACATCGAAACATATCTTTAAAAAAATGACTCTGATATTAATCAAACAGAAGAGATAATGAGTTTTAAAATAATTATATAAATATGTAGTCGTGATAATCTTAAATAATTTTTTTGAGACATTAAAAAAAAAGGAGATCACATTAAATGAACGGAGTTCCAGTAGCAAAAGTTGTTTTAAAGAAAAAAACCGGACTCCGTGCTTTGACATGGAGTTTTTGTTTTGTTTGTCAGGGTCGTGTTCTAAAATTTGGAAATCGGCGTTGTTTAGTGAAGATATCTTTTAATGATTAATTGAATAATTGTTGATTAATAAAAATAATTAATCAGAGAATTAATCAGAAATGTTTTTATTAATTAAATAATAATGTAATTCTATTTAAATTTCATTAACCTTCCATAAATTTTACAAAAATAATATCATATATCATCAGTTCATATTTGGTATTTAAGTGTTTTATACATTTTTTTGATAACTGATTTACGCATAATAATTAATACTAATTATTTAGTAATTCGAAAGTTACTAACTACTATATATAAAGGGCAATGATAAATGCAGATCCTAAATTTATTCTTGCACACCCTTAATATTGTTTTACCTCATTTACCCTTGCTTGTACAAGCTCACAAGCCACCGCCAACAATTTCACTATTGGTCATCCATATTTTCAGGTGTGAGTATCGGTCGGTTTGGGCGGTTTGGAGGGTTCAAACAGAATCAAACCGAAATTAGCGGTTTCCCTAAAATCCAATCTGAACAAAACCGTTATGTGAAAAAACCAAACCAAACTAATCCGTTTAAAACGGTTCGGTTCGGTTTGGTTTCTATTTAAACCGTTTTCCTATAAAACAAAATTAGAAATTAAATTAAACTTGAAAATGTAAATAAGAATCGAAATTTTGTACCATATTATAGAATTATATTTTCTATTATAATCATATCCAAAAATAATATATATAAAAATAATGACTTTGAAAAATAAAAAAAGGCAAGAAGACGTACGAAAAAGATGCGACCAATTCTTATGTTTTTATTGAATAAAAATAAAAATAGTGAAAATATAACACATACATGAATATTTATATTTTAGAGTAAAATATATTATGATTAGTTCTTTTATATGTTTTAGTTTATACATATTGTGTACATAATAATTTTATTATTTATTGCACTTTACTAATACATTTAAATATTCGATTCGGTTATATCGGTCGGTTTGGAGGTAAAAACCAAAACAAAACCGAAAAAAATCGGTTTTTAAAATGTCAATCCGTAACCGAACCAAACCGTTAGTAAACCGTAAAATTCGGTTTAGTCGGTTTGGATTGGACGGTTTCGGTCGGTTTGGGTATTTCCTCGATAACTACCGACAAGTAAATATATTAATGTAAAATTAATATATATTATTAATTATGCCTCTTAAATTTTATTTATATTATTTAAATAAGTATTAGCAATCCTATCATACATAACATTATATATAACATAAATATTATTTTCTTATATTAAGGACACCAACATATTTTAATTATATAATTAGTAATCGAACTCTTAAAAATATTTATTAATATTAAAAATAAATAAAATAATTTTTTTAATGTATTTTTGTACTAAAATTTATTTACATTTTAACATTTTGAACCAAAATCTTATGACAGGAAAATATCAATTTTAAATATTATAATTCTTGAATTTAAATTATATTACTTTATTAATAAAATAATCTATATAGTATAAAAATAGTGTAAAATTTAGTATTGATGGGTTAGAGTTGAATTTAAGAATGTATTAATTTTTACACTATTTTGATATAACATTATACCAAAATAATGTAATGCTTTTGATATGCTCTTAGCAAAAACATTTAGATAATCATGATTCATTGACTATATTTGTTGAACCAAATTTCCTCTTTGCAAAAAAATATACCTATTCGTTATTATAGTCCGTTCACACCATTCCCCTTATCTAAAATTTTGACTATTTTCTATTTTAAATTTTTTAGCCAACCACTATAATTATTGGCATTGAAAATGCTTTTCAACGGTATTGTTAACATTTAAAATATTAAAATTCAAAATTCAATTTTTAAATACTTTAGAAGTGAAAAATACACAAATAATATAATAATATTTTAATTTCAATATTATCGGAATATAAATTAGTTTAAAGTAGGTAAAAAAAATTGAGAATAAAATAGATGACGTACATTTAAAATGACATGAAAGATCAAACAAACATGAGGGGTAGTTTAGGCAAAATTTAAAGTACGGTGTGCAACTATAACTTTGGGGTGTGCATATATCACTACCCTATATAAATTAGATATAACTTCGTAATCCGCTAAAATTAGTTACATAGAAAATTAACTATAGGAGACTGTAAAGGATAAATAAGAGTAATTTAATTGAAAATAATTGTTCAATAATTAAAGATTAGGATTTAGAGGCATATGATGGTAAATACAAGTTAATATATTATTATTAAATATTAATTATTATTTTGAATTTCAATTTTCCTTTAAAAATATTTTTTTTATTTATTTTCACAATTTGACCAAACTAACGGATTTATGACCTGAACTGACCGATTTTTGACCGAATCAACCGACTTTTGAAAGAAACACACTTTGACCCAATTTCAGATTAATCGAGACGGGATCCGTCCGAACTCCGATTAATCGGTTAATCTGCCGATTTTTAGCATGTACATTAGATGTATTTAAATTTACTTAAATTCGAAAGTTTTGATTATTAATTATCGTATATTTCTGTTAATAAAAGGCTACTGAAACTTTAACCGTGTCGGCTAGATAACTCTGAATTGTTTAATGTAGATCTTGCAAGACTATACAAATGTGAAACTATATTAAATCAAAATAAAATAATGAAGATTAAGATTGAGCGAAAATAATAACGAGTAGATTTATTTTTTATTATTATATATTTTATGATTCGATGGACAAGTTGTTGGTCCAGGGACCGAGTGAGACGAGACGAGCGTGTATTAGGAGAAGACAGGACAGGAAGATACGGGGGATTAAAGTAAACACGGTTTAGTTAGTTGGATCTGCCACTCAAAGATTATCTCTTCCGACCAAACATAATACCAGCGATCAGTTCTATCAGTCAATCCACATTAATACCCCTACAGCTCTCTTCCTACCACACGGCTATAATTAATTTTATAAAACTGATATGGTACTTCTATACAATCAGTCAATTTGGTCAACCAAGGGCAGGTGTGACAACCCTGTAATATAGGGCCAATGTACCAGGGGGAATAGCTTTCCCAATGCCAAAAATATTCACGAGCTTTTCATTGGCTTCTCGTGCATTACCGGGTATGAGTGGTTTTTGTTGCAGAATTGATAGTTTTTTTTTTGAATCATTACAAGCCAAAAATATCTTTTAATATCAAAATTAGGAATTACTTTTGTAATGACAATTGGGATGATATTAACTCCAATTACCTCTCCTCTCCCTAATGATATTTTTTTATTTACCTTCAAAGGTGTTAGACTTGGATAATCATTTCATGAAGTTATTGGTCAATAAGCGCTAGACAAAATTTAAATATTAATATAAAATAATGTTGTTATGAATATTAAGTCAAAATTAATATATATATATATTAATATATAATATACTAAATTTCTATGGATACCACCTTTTCGTTGAAAATCCCGGAAACCACTTATGTTCTGCAACTAAAATTTAACATAAAAAACATTGCAAAACATATCAATTTGAGAATTATGTTCTATAAATACTATTATTTTATTTAAAATATTGAATATCATATATGTCCTACATGTATAACATTACAAAATATTTTTTTAAATAAATAAAACATATTTAGTTTGCTGAACATTTGTTCAGTTTGCAGAACATACACATTCTAATTATTAAACTTAAATGATCTTCAACAACTTTATTGAATTAGTGATCTTCGTAGAATATACTTCACATATATTTTACAGTGTTTTGATTACAGAATATAAATGGTCTCTGAGGTCTCCAGTGGAAAGGGGTCTCCATAGAACTTTATTTCATAAATTATTATTTTTATTATCATCATCACTACTATTACATTATTTCTTATGAAATTATACGGTAGTTTTCATTAACTCAAATGTTACGGAAGGGCAAACTCATTATTTTTTATGTCTATATTTGGTCAAATAGACATAATTAATATTTTACTACGAAGGTCTAACAAACCATGAGTAACACTAGTGATGTATAGTTTAACAAAACATGAATTTCTTATCAAATTTTAATCCTTTTAATCCTATTATTATATTATTAATCTAATTCTAAAAATTACGGGATATTACAGGGAGAGAGGGAGAGAGGGAGTTGCGGAAGTCTGAACCCGATTAACTCAATTAAATTAAACTAGCATAATAAACCCGTGCAAGGCACGAACCATTTTTAGTAATGTTTCAAAATACAATGCATGTAATTTTTAAAATTTCAGCTTGCACATGTTTTGTTAGAAATAAAGTGAATGCAGCCTGATAATCTAGTTAAAGCGTGTCAAAAGTACCACTAGAAGCAGTTTATACTCGGTGATCGTTTAGACTATTGAGTGATGGTATGCGTGTCATATTTATTATTTTGTATAGACTTTGATGATTCAGGTGACTGAAAATATTTCGGTTGTACATAATCTCTGAGTTAAAGATATGATATTCACTGTAATTTGTGTAGAACCGATATCTATGGTTGTAAGGTGATTGGACCTTGTTTATATGGAATCGACAATGTCTTGATCTAATTTCAGCGTTATCATATTAAAATGTCAGTACAATGTTGTTTAATTCATTGTGATGACGTGTTATTAGCAAATTCATTGTATATATGTCATCGTGTGTTGCTGTGTTAATGTTGCTTATGGGTATCTATTATAAAATTTCACGATCTGACTACTGTGAGAACTAGTAGTAGTTCATAAAAGATTTATCAATATCAGTTATTTTATGAGAAAATGACCTAGATTGCACACAAAATGTAAAAGGCCAAAATAATGGCCCTTTACAACATTCTAAAATGATAGATAGTGTTGTGTTTTTAGTTCAGGACAAAAATAATAATTGTACACAGGTTAACATGCAATCAGAGTATCGTGCCACAAGGTTGACATGCAAATAGAGTGTTGTCCCATAAAGCTTTAAATACTAAAATAATAATTAATTAATTGAAAGGTGTTATGAGTGCAGAGGAGTATGTATAATAGCACGTGAGAGGACCACTTCTATTATACATATATATATATATTGTTTGTGTGGTCATTCATTAACGGAATAAAAACTTATGTGTGTATGAAAATGGTTGTTTGGTACGTTTTTCTTATGTAGTATGAACATAAAATTTATGTAAATGCTAAATAAACATGTGTTTGTAGGTTTTTTTAATCTAAAATTTACGGGGAGACAAAATGTCGCACACCATCACATTATTTAGTATGAATATATGTTGTTTGTGACCTTATTTAATAAAATTGTGTCATAAAGTGTCACCCTTATTTCACTGACTTCTTAATTGTTTATTTCAGAATGCTATCATCTCAACAGCTAGACATCTAACTCTAAAGCTATTTTTCCTTAAAAAAATTATACTCCCTCTGCCCCTCTCATTTCTTTACATTTCGGAAGGAGTGTCCGAAATGAATTTTAAGGTGCATATAAAGTATTATTCTATAAATTATTTTTATAAAACAAATTGCAAATAACAATTGAATGTTTAAATTTTTATTTTGAAAAACAAAATTATTAAAATAAGTTATGAAACTATACTTTATATGTCCCTTAAAATGCGTGTCAGACGCTCTCTTCGATATGTAAAGAATTGAGAGGGATACATGTAGTATATATCATCGTCGTGATTTATATGTAAGAATATACGATATTGTATGGGTAAATATAATATATTTGTATTTGAATAATTAATTATTATATATAATGTTAGGAGCAACTGATGATATCAAGCAGAAACTATCAGAAGTTCACATCAGAACTTACATCAACGAATGATGATGACATTGACAGATGATGATATCGATGGATAATCATATCGACAGATGATTATGTCAACGGATGGTGTAATCAGTATTTGTCACATCAGTTGATATTCGATAAGGAAAAGGAAACAAGAACTCAAGGCGATGAAGGACTTTATCTCATAAGCATTGTATAGGTTTCCTTGTTGTTAATAGAATATGATTACTTATACATGTGTAGTTGTGCTCTATATAAAGCAAAGATTAGGTACATGCTATAAGTATTGCGACATTGTTATATCTTTCACATAACCTAACAGCTCTCAAGGATATTTGTTCATCCTATCGAGAGAGTACGTTTGTAATCAGTTTTTATCTGTTAATATAAAAACTATTGATTCTGTTGAAGCTTTGTCGAATTGATTATATTACTGTATTCACCCCCCTCTATAGTTGATTAAGGGCCTAACAATTGGTATCAGAGCTTGCTGTTAACGTACAAACAATTTAATATATGAAAATCAATCAACAATATCAGATAAAGAAGAAGAAACACGGAATCCGAAGCCACTACCCTCAGCCACATCACAGATAAGCAACAACATGAGTAGGTATGAAGCAATCAAGGTGCCTATCCCGAAGATACATGAATATCCAATCTGGAAAGTCAGGATGACCATGTGTTTGGAAGCCACGGATCCAGAATATCTGAACATGATCTATGATGGTCCTCATAGACCAATGAATGTAGTTGTTTCACTTGCAGGAGAACCAGAGAAGATAATAGAAAAAGAGAGGAAGGACTACTCTCCTGAAGATATCTCATCTATCATGAAGGATGCTAAGGTCAGACATATCCTGCACAACAGTCTTGATAGTGTTATGTCCAATAGAGTAATTGAATGTAAGATATCAAAAGAGATATGGGATGCTTTAGAATTAAAGTGTCAAGGTACAACTGCTATCAAGAAGAACAGAAGGACAATACTTACTCAAGAATATGAGCACTTTGACTCCGGGGACAATGAGTCCTTAACCGAGATCTATGACAGATTTCAAAAGTTGTCGAATGAATTATCCCTTGTCTACAAAGAATATGATTTGCAGGACTCAAACTTAAAGTTCCTACTTGCTCTCCCTGAAAAGTGGAACTTTAAAGTCACATCAATAAGGGATAACTATGAACTTGATAACACACCTCTAGATGAGATCAATGGAGTTCTGAAAACTCATGAACTAGAGATGGAGCAAAGAAGCAAGAGGAAAGGATCTAAATCTAGACCAGTTGCACTCAAGGTTGAAGAGAAGCCAAAGGAGAAAGCTAGGAGGAAAAGCTACTCCAAAGGGAAAGTCATGATTGCAAAGTCGGATACTGAATCATCAAATTCTGATGATAACTCAAATACTGATACTGAATCAGATACTAACAGTGATCATAACAACAATGAAAACATGGATTAAATGGCTGCCCTACTGGTTAAAAGCTTCAAGAAGATGGTGTTCAAGAACTTCAAGAAAGGGAGAAGATTTTCCAAAAAAGGTTCCAATTCCTCAAACTCTGATAAGAGGAACAACTAGAAGAAACACTGATGGGAAGGAATCTAGATCTGGAAAACTTGACAAGTCAAAAGAGAAATGTTACAACTGTGATGGAATTGAACACTTTACAGCTGACTGCAGAAAACCCAGAGCTGAGAAGAAACAAGCTTTGATCTCAAGGAAGAGAAACTGGGATGATTCATCGGATTCAGATGATGGAGTCAATTATGCTCTCATAAAAAAACTGATATTGAGGCTGACAATGCTGAATTAGAGGTACCTCAGACTACTCTTGCATTTGATAATGATGATATCTATGAATTAAGATTATTTCTTAAGTCTCTGCATGTTAGTTATAGGGATCAAACCTTAGAGAATAATAGAATCAAGAGTGAAAACTCCGTGTTAAATAAAAGGAATGATCACCTAGAAATTGAGTTGCTTTCCATGCTAGAAATTCAAAAAGAAAGAGATAATGTTGTTTATGTTAAGGAAAAATTGTTATAAAAACATGCTTATCTAGAGAAGGAGCTAGCAAAAGAAAGAGAAGTCATTAAATTTTGGACTAACTCAAGAAAGTCAACTCAGGAGATTTTAGAGAATGACTGTTGGGGATCAGGATTAGGATATTCAGCTAGATCTGATTCTGATAAGAAAAGTGGAAAAGAAACTGAGAGAACATAACCAATAAAAACTGATAGCAAGGTCAAACTGAACAAGGTTCAAATAAAGACCATTAAGCTTAATCCTAGTGCTAATACCGTTAAGTCAATCTATGAGGAAGGTACAACCTCAACACCTAGATCAAATTTAATTACTGATAAGAGTGAATAAGTTCACATAAAATCAGTAAATATTGGTTTATTGACTCAGAAACAGCTTAAGCAAAAGCTAAAGGATCTTCACATGAAAGACAAGAGCAAAAGGTCTAGGAAAAATAGGAATGGCAAAGTAGGTGTTAATAAGAATGAAAATTATGTAACCCCTCCAAATGCACCTAGAAAGACCTGTTCAAACTGTGGTAGCACTAATCATCTTGCTAATTCTTGCAAGAAGAATAAAAAGATAAATGTTGTTCCTTCTAAATCAGAGTTTAGGAATAGAACAATTAGATATAAACCACAGAGTTCTTGTTTTCATTGTTGTAACACCCCCTTATTTAAATAGAAGGAGATATTACTTAAAAACTATAAACCTGCAAATGGAGCACTAATATATTTCTAACAATAATTAAAAAGTCTATAATCTCCAAAATAATATTAAATCTCCAAACTGTCTATACCACTAGAAATCTCTAATTAAATAATCAAGTCTAGATAATGATAAATTCTGAAATCCTAATCGATAAATGGGGTAGCTCTCCATCACACAGTCTCAGATCCCCCTAAGCACCTGCCAGAAAAAGAATACGGAATGAGCCAAACACCCAATACAGATTTGGAATACAGTTTATAAAACAAGATATCAGAAATAAATAATCTGTAATTTATAATAAAATAACAATTTTAGAAATAAGTAAGGCTGAAGAAACGAGGGGTTAGGATATTTCATACCGAGATCATAACAGATACAAATAAACACATCATAAGGTACCTAATGCGTGCAACATAATGGATAACGTGTACGGCATATACAACATCACCATAAATCAAATCAAAAATCAAACTCTGGGTGCACCCACGTATCCTGAACAAATATCAAATGCGCAAAAGCTCCTCCCAAGAGCTAACAGAAAGATACGCCGTGACCAATCACACTGTCACGGAAGTGTCATGTCACTGGTGCCGCAATGACATGACTATAGTACCCCTACAGCTGGTTCACTCGGTATACCTTATATCACACGAAGGGTTCAAAATAAAATATTCTCGCAACCTGGATATATATATATATATATATATATATATATATATATATATATATATATATATATATATATATAAACCTGGATATATAGCCTCTGCCAGAAACTTGATTATCATATTTATTATAAAGAGCTACCAACTAAAGTTCAAGATTTGTACTACTAAATTAATGCATGCAACCTGACTCTAAACTCTTTAAATATTACAAAAACAATATTGATTGCTTACAGTTATCTAATCTAATAAACTCAAATTGTAGTAAAGGGAACAACTTAGATCACTTTGGAAAATATAGGTGTGCTAATAAGCACACATGTAAGTGTGCATATTGGTACATACGAGGACTAACTAATCTTAGAGATAATTAAGATACATGATATCAATAAATAGTATCCAAAAAAAATCATTTTGATCAATGATATAATTAGTAAACCCAATAATTAATAACAAAAAAATCCAAATTAATTAATGAACTCATGAATTTTGTTAAAATAATAAAAATTATTAATCATAATAAGGGCGACACTTATAAGCAGGATATAATATGTGACTAAGGTGACATGCAAACTAGAGGTTCATGGCTCCATATATAATCTATATTCTGAAATAGAGAATAACTAATGTACATGATGTAAGCATATTATATTAAATTAATATTCAATTATTAACTTAACTGAGGCTTGTGTATACAAATCTGTGCATAAGAATAAGGTATGAATAAAAGAACCATGGAATAAGGATACCTTCTTTTTAAGTACTCAGCACGCAAAAGTCATAGTACAATCTCTCTCTCCTATGTTCCTATTCACTTTTCTCTATTTCGCTTTACCTTTTCCTGCGCAGCCTTACCTTACTCTAGGTTTTTTTTTTCCAATAGACTTCGGTACTTAATAATAACCGTAGGTCAATATATAGCACCCTCATCTCTTATAACTTTTAGAATTGAAATTTTAATAATCAACTAAGCATCTAATACGAGTTCTTTTTCTTTTCTAATTAGCAAATATTAAAAACACTTATTAGAATTTCTAATCCAATTATTATTATTATTATTATTATTATTATTATTATTATTATTTAAAATTCACATATATTACAATTGTGGTAGTGTTTAGCATTCTATTTATACATGTAAAGAGTATCACAGTTTGTATTATGATTATTATAAACTGAAACCCTCTTTAATTAAAGCAAAATTTGTTTCTGCATGTATAAATACTAATAGTAAGGATGTTAACATAAACTTAGATAAAAATTCTTCTGATGCATATGTTAACAAACTTAAAAGACCAAAGGATCCAAGCAAGTCTGGGTCCTTAAAAATACTAACTGATTTAAATTACTGATTGCAGGGTGACAAGAAGAATGCTCTAGTCTTGGACAGTGGATGTTCAAGACATATGACTGGTTATAAATCCCTGCTATAAGAATTTGAGGAGAAGGCTGGCCCAAGCGTTTCTTATGGAGATGACAACTTATGAAAAATCTTGGGATATGGAAAAATCAAAATTGGAAATGTCATCATTAAAAATGTAGCTCTAGTTACATGACTCAAGCATAATCTGATCAGTGTGAGTCAAATCTGTGACAGAGGTTACCATGTCAACTTTTGTGAGGAACATTGTGAAATTGTCAATAAGTCTGATGGAAAGATTGCATTAACGGTGTAAGACATGGTAGTTTATTTGAAGTCGGGGTCTCCATAAGTATTGATAACTCAGAAGTTTGTTTACTGAGTAGAGCATCTGTGGAAGACAATTGGAACTGGAATAAAAGACTTTCTCACCTCAACTTCAACAATACCAATGAACTTGTGAGAAAAGATCTTGTAAGAGGATTGCCCAATGCAGTGTTTACTCCTGATGGCTTATGTGATTCATGCCAGAAAGCCAAGCAAAGGAAAACATCTTTCAAGAGTGAAACTGAATCCTCAATTCTTGAACCATATCATCTACTTCATATTGATCTCTTTGGTCCAGTGAATGTTATGTCAATTTCCAAGAAGAGGTATGCACTCGTAATTGTTGATGAATATACAAGATACACATGGGTGTATTTTCTGCACACCAAGTATGAACTCCATCCATTCTTCTTGATCATGTGAGAGAGCTGGAAAAAGGATCAACATACAAAGTGAAGATCATCAGAAGTGATAATGGAACTGAATTCAAGAATAGCTCTATGGAAGAATTCTGCAAACTCAAAGGGATAAAACAAGAGTTTTCTGCTCCTAGAACTCCATAACAAATTGGAGTTGTTGAAATAAAGAATAGAACTCTGATAAAAGCTGCAAGAACCATGCTAGAGGAAGCAAGATTGCCTACCTACTTTTGGGCTGAGGCTGTGCAAACTGCTTGCTTTACACAAAATGCAACATTGATCAACAAGCATGGAAAAATACCATTTTATATGGTGAAGAGAAAGAAGCCAAATTTGAAGTTCTTTCATATTTTTGGCTGTAAGTGTGTTGTTCTCAAAACTCATCCGGAGCAGCTGACCAAGTTTGATCTGAAAGCTGATGAAGGAATTTTTGTGGCATATCCATTGTCCATAACAGCCTTCAGAGTTTACAATATGAAAATAAGAACAGTCATGGAATCTATACATGTATCTTTTGATGACAAGAAGAGAACACGTCTAGAAGGTGTAGATGACCATGACAAATTGAGATTTGAAAATGAAGTACCTTATGCTGAACTTTTAAATCCTGACTTTGATATAATAAGTCTTGATATCACTCAAAGCTTCGAGGTTCCACAAAATAGTGGAAATACTTCTAACGCTGAAGCATATGTTGAGGGGGAGCAACATGAATCAAATCCAAAGACTATTACTAGTGATTCAACTCAAGAGATATCAGTAAAAAGATCATCAGACTCATCTTCCTCAAATTCTGATGAGTCAAATACTAACAATGGGAACACTGATTCAGGGGGAGCATCAGGAAACAATATTGGTACTAATCAAAGAAATAATATAGAGTTCATGGATAAAAGGGGAGGTTCGTCTTCAAGAAGTCAACTTTGATCTGTAAGAAAATGGTCGAAGTCACACACACCTGACTTAATCATCAGAAACCCCGACAGTGGTGTAAAAACAAGAAAATGCACTCAGAATGAACATCTCTACCATTCTTTTCTATCTCAAACTGAACCTAAGAAGGTTGAAGAAGCTCTGCAAGATGCTAACTGGGTTACAACAATGCAAGAGGAACTCAATGAATTTGAAAGGAATAAAGTTTGGACTCTTGTGCCATGACCAAAAAACAGATCTGTAGTCGGCACAAAGTGGGTGTTCAGAAACAAAACTGACAGTGAGGGCATTATTACAAGGAATAAATCAAGACTAGTTGCAAAGGGTTACTCACAATAAGAAGGCATTGATTATGATGGGATATTTGCTCCAGTTGCAAGGCTTGAGGTAATTAGAATCTTTCTTGCCTATGTTGCTCACAAGAAGTTTAAGGTGTTTTGAATGGATTTGAAGATTGCATTCTTAAATGGAGAACTCGAAGAGGAAGTTTATGTTGAACAACCTCCAGGGTTCATTGATCCAGAGTATCCAGATCATTTTTACTTACTGGATAAAGCACTCTATGGACTGAAGCAAGCTCCAAGGGCCTCGTATGAAACACTTGCTCTATTTCTGCTAGAGCGTGGTTTCACAAGAGGTATAATTGATAAAACTCTCTTTTATAAATACAATGGTAAGGACTTGTTATTAGTACAGATATATGTTGATGATATCAATTTTAGATCTACTAATGATAAACTCTGTGAGAGATTTGCAAAGCTAATACAGTCAAGGTATCAAATGACTATGATGAGAGAACTGAGCTATTTTCTGGGGTTACAAGTTAAACAGACTGATGAAGGAATCTTCATAAATTAATCCAAATACATCAGGAATCTACTCAAAAGATTTGAAATGCAAGACTGCTCAACTGCATCAACTCCTATGGCCACTGCAACCAAGTTAGATTTAAATACTGATTCTTCAGTAGATATAACTAACTACAGAGGTATGATTGGATCACTTATATATCTGACCGCTAGTAGACTTGATATCATGTATGCTACCAGTCTCTGTGCAAGATTCCAAGTTGATCCTAGAGAACCTCATTTGTTAGCTGTGAAAAGAATTTTTAAGTATCTCAAAGGCACCATGAATCTGGGATTATGGTATCCTAAAGATTCAAATTTAAGCTAACTGGATATTCAGATGCTGAATTTGCATGATGCAAAATAGACAGAAAAAGCACTTCTAGAACCTGTCAATTTCTTGGTGGCAGATTGGTTTCTTGGTATAGCAAGAAACAAAAGTCAATTTCTACATCAACTGCGGAAGCAGAATACATTACTGTAGGAAGCTATTATGCTCATATTCTATGGATGAAGAATTGGCTACTGGATTATGGATTAGACTATTCTTCCATTCCTGTATATTGTGATAATCAAAGTGCTATTGCAATGACAGGAAATCCAGTTCAACATTCAATGACTAAACACATCAGCATCAGGTACCATTTTATAAGGGAACATGTGGAAGCTGGTACAGTGGAATTGGTCTTTGTTCCAACAGATCAGCAAGTAGTAGATATATTCACCAAGCCTCTCTGTGAAGCTACTTTCACAATATTGGTGAATGAATTGGGAATGATATCAGGAAAATTCTCAAACTTTGATAATTAAGACTGCTGATATTTTTGAAGCATGGTATCTTATTATGTGTCAGTACTTGTTAGATACTAATTATTGTGCTAAATGTTGATGCCATGATAACATGCAAATTGTGCTAAATTATCTTATGTGAAAATTGCATGTTTAACTACTGATTACGCGTACATGCTCTGTTATTAGTTAAACTTCCTTTGACTAATAGGTTATGTCCGTAGTTAATAAATCCTGATAGTGGTGATTACATACTGATAATGGTCAAACTTTGATTGGATATTTATTATGAAGATATTACTTAAGTCATTATTGTAATTACAGGTTTGAAGTTAGTCACAGATGGGTAATTTTTCATGGTTATAGATGTTTACACGTTGAGTAAGGATTTGAAACACCTTCGATTAATTTATAACTTCATTCTCGGGAGCTGTGCATGCAGTAACACACGTTTACATGATTACTTTTACAGTCAATCATGTATTTCCATGTGTCCCATTAAACTGAATGTGACTAAATTAGTGGAGAGAAGTGTTGTATAAAATCAATTTTTGATTTTAGATAAAACTTTACTTATCATCATTATTCTCTCTCTGCTACTTCACCCTTCTCAAAGCCGTAAACTCCGAAACCATAAATATTGTTCATAAATCTTTCTTGAAAAATTAACCATGACTTCACCTGCTGCTTCTAAACCATTTAATTATGGTGGTGCAAAGTTTGTGACTAACAACTATTCAGCTATCATGACTAACAACAGTGTGAAAGTTGATTTTCACATTTTTCAGGACTTTCTTAGATCCAGCGAGATTGGGTTTGCTCTCACAGCCCCACCCACAATCTCTGGTGAGCAGGTGCTTGCTATCTGGAGGATTGTAGTATTTGATGATGGAGGAACTAATGGATCTCCAAGCCTTGTATTTGAATTTGACAATACAACAATGATTGTAACTCCTCAAACTGTAAGGGATGTATTACAGTTGCCTACTCATACCTCCTACACAAGACTGATAGGTGATATTGAGATGAGGAGATTTTTTTACTTAGATTGGCTATGACAAGGACTTGAAGAACCTTGGTCAATTAAAAAGGAATGGGCTAAGGAAGGAATGGAATTTCTTCTTTGATTGCATCACAAAGGCTTTCAACAACAAATCTTAGAATTTTGATGCCTTGCCCATTATGACACAGCATATAGGGTACTTTCTAATTCATGGTTTACATTATGATTATGGTAGAGTAGTTCTGTCTTTTATTGGTGATAGGATAAATGCTGATAGAAATATAGTATATTATGCTAGATTATGTCAGTTGATTTTCAATGCTTGTTTTCCTGATACCCCTATCCCCTCTAATCAAATAGTGTCAGTGTTTAAGTTGACAAAAAGGGCTTTTTCCGACTTAATTTCACAAGATGAAAAGCGGTTGAATTTAGCTCCTTTGAGGTTACCACTAGTTGCAAGAAACTTGCTTTTAGCAAGGCTTTCTGAGACTTATGGTTTGCTTAACAGCCAGAGTGCTAAGCTGCAGGAAATTACCATTGGTATGATTACATCTAGATCTTGTTTAAGGACTACCTCTAGTCGGATGACCACATATCACCCTTCTTTAGCCACCTCTTATTTATGTAGGACAATCTTTATGAGCCTTTTTCTGTGAGATGTGTGAAAAGATTGAGAGAAAAACAGAATTTAAGAGAAGCATGATCCTTCCTGGAAAAAGGAGAGGTAGATGAGAGATAGGATTTAGTAATACTTATGAGGAAGCTCTGACTATTAAAAGTCATGAGATGTGTGGTGTGAGGAGTAGTAAGACTACTTTAAAAGAATAGAGAGATTAAGTTTTAATTGCTATATATTTGCGGGTGCTCAGAGTACTAAAGAAACAGATATTGAACAACAGTCTGTTGAACATCAAGACAACTCTGATGTACCAAGGGCTATTAATGTCCCTACAAATCTAAGTATTGATACTTTCTTGCAGTCCATACATTCTACTATTCCACCACATGAGACAATCCATGTTTTTGTTGAAAAATAGTCCATTTACTCTACTTTACCATCATCTGAGAAAATCCTTGTTGTTGCTGAAGATGTAGTAGCACAACAGTCCATTCATAAAGGTACATCCATTTCAGAATCACCACAGTATGTTACAGGAACTGAGGTTCTGGAAGTTAATCTCGAAGCTCCAATTCATTTATATATAATATTTAAAGATGTGGAGTTAACTGCTGAAGGTGTGGAAGCTTCTGAAGCTACTGGATCACATACTGCACCAATTTCTAATTCTATTCTACATGCTGAAGCTGGTGATGAAGTTCAGCAATTAGTGCAAAATCCGATTGCTATTGAAGAATCTAATGATGGTGAAGAAGCAAATGTTTCTAATGCTATTATAAATCCTGAGGATGATCCTTTCTTCCCTGAAGATATGCATATGCATGTGAGACAACGGAAAATGACAGAGTTAGATGCTAAGAAGAAGCGTGATTATTTTGATAATCTCTATAAAGCGTATTGGAAAGACAATACATATCCCATTTCCAGAACACAAGCTGTTGCACATATGGAAATAGCAGAACAGAAGATTACAAATCCGGATATGCTCAATCATCTGAAAGCATCAACTTTGGTTGTCATATCCTTACACATAGCTCATGAAGCAACTACTACTTAAATCAATCAGATTAAAGAATCATTGATTGCTTCAAAGCTGACTACTCATCAGGAAATTCAGAAATAAATTGCACTAATAATTGCCAGAAAAGTTACAATTGAAGCCAATCAAGCTAGATTGGAAGCTAAACAGGTTCAAATGTCTGATCAACTTACAGAAGTACAGAATTCAATGGAGTTGATTCTTTCTCTACTGCTTGGTGATGATGCCAAAAAGGGGAAGAAAATTTGTTAAATCTAAATGCAAGCAGCTGACATTGATAAATACTGATGATAAAAATCCTGATGGAGGTAATAAGGGGGGACAAAAGGAAAGTTAAACGAGAAGAGGTGAAGAACTAGTTAGAGTTGGTGGTTCATCAAAAGCGATCACTAGATTTCAGTCTAGACAAGGTGGAGAAAGTAAGAGGAATGAAAGAAGAGTAGAAGATTTGATTGTGACTACAAAAATGCAAAAATCTTCACAAGTCACAACTGCTGCTGATGAAGACCAAGGTATTCTGGAGATAGAAGCTGGTGCTGAAGCAAATCAATATCTTCAAACTCTGAAAGTTAAAAAAACAACTCTGTTCTACAAGGATCCAAAGATTCAATTATTTGACTCTAAGGTGAGTAGAAGAATATTTGCAAGAGAAAATCCCGAAGTTGATCTTGAACAACTAAAGCAAATGGAGCAAGACTTCAAGAATTCCATGAAGACAGAAAATGATGATATTGTTGTTATTTCTCAAGTACTTTATGAAGATGATCCTTCTAATAGACCAACCAGAGGTATAGTTATAAGGGAAATCAGTCAGGGAGAAGATCTCAGATCACAAGTTACCGTAACTGCTGATATGAAGCTTAAAGGAAAATAGAAGATATGAGAGAAGTCAAAGATTTCAAAGCATAAAGCCAAGGACGTTGCAAAGTAGAAAACAGTATCTAAGGAAACTAAATCTCAATTACTGATAGATCCAATTTATACATTAGTTAAAGCTTATGATACTGAAGAAAAATGTGAAGAAGAAGAAATCAACTAAGCTCATCAAAGAAGGAAATTATGGAGCTTTCCTGAGCTGAAGAATTAGAATTAACCGCTGACATTGCTTAAGTTAAAGAAGCAGTTCAGGAAGAAGAGTAAATTCTGATATTTACTGAAGTAAGATTGAATATGCATATTTGATTCCTACATTTAGATAGTTTTGACATCATCAATTGGAACTTGTCCATATTTCCATAATGAACAAGTTGGGGGAGATTGTTAGGAGCAATTAATGATATCAAGCAGAAACTATCAGAAGTTCACATCAGAACTTACATCAACGGATGATGATGACATCAACGGATTATGATATCGACGGATAATGATATCGACGAATGATGATTTCAACGTATGATGTAATCAGTATTTGTCACATTAGTTGATCTTCAATAAGAAAAAGGAAACAAGAACTCAAGACGGTGAATGACTTTATCTCAGAAGCATTTTATAGGTTTTCTTGTTGTTAATAGAATATGATTCCTTATACATTGTGTAGTTGTGCTCTATATAAAGTACATATTAGGTTCATGCTATAAGGATTGCGACATTGTTATATCTTTCGTATAACCTAGCAGCTCTCAAGGATATTTTTTCATTCTTTCGAGAGAGTACATTTATAATCAGTTTTTATCTGTTAATATTAAAACTATTGATTCTGTTGAAGCTTTGTCAAATTGACTGTATTAATTGTATTCACCCCCCTCTACAGTTGATTAAGGGCCTAACATATAATCTTTTGTCATATACATACCAATAATTATTGTCTTGTATTGGTGACTTTAATCGAATAGTACTTAACAAAAATTTTGTATCAATATTGAACATATATATATTATATATTTTATTTTCCGTATAAGTGTATACATGATCATTAGATATTATAAATTTGATTTATTTTTTTCTTATAATTATGGTCAGTAGATTTTATTAACCATTTCTTATATGTAATATCGTAAATTTTAATATGACATTTACTTTAAAAGTATAACATCGTTAATTAAATACATGTTATGTGTATACTCATCTATCCTTTTCGTAAAGTAGTTATTTTATAAGTAAAATATATATTATTATTTTAGTAGTAACTTATTTTTTTGAAATATATAGCTAACTAAATCAACCAATAATTGTTGTCTTGTATTGATGATTTTTAATCGAAGAGTACTCAACAAAAATTTCGTATCAATATTGAACAATTACGTATTATATATTTTGTTTTCTGTATAAGTGTATACGTGATCATTAGATATTATAAATTTGATTTATTTTTTCCGATAATTATATACATCATCATCATATTTTATTAACCATTTCTTATATGTAATATCGTAAAATTTAATATGACGTTTACTTAAAAAAGTATAACATCGTTAATTAAATACATGTTATGTGTTAACTCATCTATCCTTTTCGTAAAATATGTATTTTATTTGTAAAATATCGATTGGTATTATTATTTTAGCAGTAACTTAATTTTTTTGAAATATATAGTTAACTAAATCAACAAATATAAAAGAAAAATATGATTAAAAATATTATTCTATAACTCTAATGCGACAAAAATACGTATTAAGTATATGATTACTAACACAAAAGATATATTGGCATGGTGGTATTTAAGTGTTCATGTTATTGGCTAGACTTAGATTCAATTCCTATTAACAACATTTGTAATGTTTGTTTTACCGAAAACGTGTTTTCTTATTAATAAGAGTATAGATGTCAAATATGTAAAGTAAAGAATCTAAGTAATGTGGTTTTAGAAATTGTTTTTGAAAGTAATTTGAAAATATAGTGGAAAATTATTGAAAAATACCATCTTTTTGTAGTTTATTATAGATTTTGGTTTATTTTAGTTGAATATATATATATGATTGCAAAGTTGCAAAAGATAATTTGCAAATATTTTTCAATAAATAGTATTTTTGCAAAGTAGTTTAAAAAGAAGGTATTTTTGTAACAAAAAATAATAATACATAGGTAATATTTTTCAAAAAAACCAAATAAATAATAATAAATTTATTATTTTATTATATAATTATATAGAATTAAATCCACTAAAATCAAAAAATTAAATTTTCTTACAATTATGTTTAAGGAAATATTCGAACTCGATATAATCAGATAGTTAAATTATTCAGTGATAATTAAAATTTAGTATTTTGGTACAACTTTGTTCCCCCGGAATAGTGTTTGTCTTAGTAATAAAAAAGATAAATTAAATTACGTAATTGTAAAAGTTCGAACTCGATAAAATTATTAAATTAATTATTTATTGATAACCAGTTTTTGTATTTTATACTTTTACACTATTATACTTTACCGAAAGAGTAGTTGTCGTATTAATAATTATTTTAGATTTAAAAATATAGTTATAAGGATTTTCTCGGACGAAATGAAAGATAAAAAAGTTATGTTATTATGAAGAATAGAGCCCTTTATATAATTTCTTTTATATATAATAGGAGAACATTATGATAAAATTCATAAGATTTTTTATTCTCACTGAAATGAGTATTTTACCCTTGTATGTGTTATTTATTGGAAAAATGTTTTTCTAGAGAATCGAACCTAAATCTTACAATAGTTTTTTTTTATCTTAGGGAAACCGCAGCCGTTACCCTTCGGGTGCACACTGGGTAAACCCAACGGGCTTACGCAATAGCCTGCAAACCACGTGAACCAAGGTAAACCGTATTTAAGCGACATGCTTTGGCTCAGGAGGCATAATCATATATTCTCCTCCCGTGGGATTCGAACATGTGACCAAGAGGATAGTTATCTTCTCTTTAACCAACTGAGCCAGTCTTACAATAGTTTTGCAAGAGCGCTAATCACTACGCTAGTTAAATCATATGTATTTGTTAATCATACACACATTAGTTATGCTTGTATTATCTGTTTTTTTTAGATTTTGCTCTGATACCACTTGTTAGATATTAAGTGCAACACAGAGGGGGTGAATGTGTTTTCTTGATTTTTAGCCTTTTTAAAACTTGTTTGGATATGGTGAACAAAGTAGTTTACAATTTGTAAAGATATTACGTTAGAAAAATTAAAACAACAAGCACATCAAACATAATATTTCAAAATTTACTTAATTTGTATTAATTAAGTTTGTCTTGCTACAAATTATGGGTTCTTAAAAGTATAAGAACTTATTTTCTTTCTTGAGTGAGTACAAGAAAATTTAGATCTGTTTGTTACTTTAAAAATAAAGGACCAATGTTTACTTTATAGATTAGTAAAACACTAGTTTACACAACATGTAATAAGATGTACTAAACCCTTTTCTAAGCTATCTCTAATTCTTCATATTTTTGGCTTAGTAAATCTTTGCAAATCTTGTAGGTTTGTGACCATCCATTGTCAGTTAATCTCGGCCCTTGATCCTGCACTCTTCAAGCTACTTTTGTAGTCTTTTCAATCTAAGCGAATAGATCATTTGTTGATTGATAATCTTGAATCTTTAACTTGTATGCATTACTGTATTTGAGCCTCATGTCGAGATCTCCAGTTTGTTTTATAGAGAACTGACATCTCGATAAGTATAAAGACTTATCGAGATCTCTGAGTTATTTATAAGTGTATTGACTTGTCGAGGTCTCTGAGTTCTCTATAAGTGTATTTAACTTGTCGAGGTCTCTAGATCTCTATATGTAGAAATGACTTGTCAATATCTCTGAGATCTCTATATGCATTTTGACTTGTCGATATCTTTGAGATCTCTAGTGAGAAATTGACTTGTCGATATCTCCAATCTCCAATCTTCACATCTTCATTTGACTTGCGATATCTCTGAGTTCTCTACATGCAGAAATGGCTTGTTGATATCTCCAATCTTCACATCTTCATTTGACTTGTCGATATCTCCGAGACTTCTCTATAAGCCATTTTGGACTTCTCGATAAGTCATTCTGGAGTTCTCGAATGACTTCTCTATATAACTTGATCCGTGACTTGTCGATATCTTGACTTAGAACATTTTTCATAAAACAATTTTATTCAACTCCTAGATTCTACATCTTTTCTCTGAGGCATGATCTTTTCTTGATCTTCTTCCCGAGTTTATTCTTAGGCTTGAAACTGTTTACAGGAAAATATACCATTCTAATCTTCTAACCTTTTTACAGACTCAAGAAATACAACACATAATACAGATTTAGATTCATACAACCAAATCTCAGGGTTGTCAATGTGACTTAGTCTTGTTATTATACAGGCATCTCTTTCACAACAATCTCCCCCAATTTATGAGAAGATTGCTTATCACAAATTCATGCCTGATAACAAGAATAACCCTAAGCTAAAATCAAAATTTTTTTGACAGATTTGACAAATTTCAACATTTATACATTGAGAAATTACATTAGTTCAATAGTACAAAACTAGGCGAAATATTCATAGCCTGGTTTTTTCCTAATGAGGTCCTTGAGATTTATAAGCACATTAAGTTCTTCAATAATTTGTGTCCCTCTCAAGGCTTTTATCAGTCTGAGCCAATCATCCAGTTTGTAACCATTGAGGTAATTAACCCTGAATCTTGAGTAACTGCCAATCTTTATGTTCAGAAAATGTCCATCTTTTCATATTCTACTCATCCCCTTTGCCTTGAGCTCATTTGATCTTTGTTCAAACATAGCATTTTTTTGCATACTTCCTATCCATTTTTTTCTTTTCATCCCTTGCTTTTGTAATTCTTTCATCCCTTTCTCTCAGCCATACACACATCACAACCTTTCATGCCCTTGTACTTGTGTCCTTGTCCTTCATTAAGCTAATCATCCTCTTAAATTCTATGGTTGAAAGTGTATCCATTAATTCCCTGCTAAGTAGAATGAAGGATCCATCCTGAAAAAAGATTCTGACTTCTCTCAATGATACAACCCAAATTTTGACCATTTCTTCAGATAATTGTTGAAAGTAGTCATCATCTATGATGCACCACTTTAAAGGTAGAAAATCAACCTGATTAAAGCAATTCCAGATAACCCCCTTACCAACTTCAGCTTCTTTAGTTTTCTCCCAACAGTATTGAAATGAGTCTTGATTGGTGGCTTCAATGAAGGTAGATTTGATATTTTCTTTAAGGTGGTTCGGCTAGAAGTGATTATTATTTTGAGTACGGTGTTTGTAGTTTGTTTGTACAAAAGTTTTGGCGTAGAGGTTAAAGGTGGTTAAGTGTTTGAGCTTGCGTGCTTAAAGGTTTGAGTAGGTTGAATCTTGACTTGTAGTTCTTGGACATTTCTTTTCTTAGAATCCCCTTCTCCATCTTTTCTATTTCTCTTACCATCATTCTTCTTGTCATCATGGCTCTTTCTTTTCTCATACACCTTGCTGCCAATTGCCCTAGAAGATTGACTTGGAATTGAGCCAGAAGGTTTTTGATTATCTTTCTTCTGCTCATCATCATCCAAGTTATCCTCAGTATTAATTTGTGTTTTGGGCAACATGGTTTCATCATCTCTCAAGTATCTCCCCAGTATCTTGATCATTTCCTCATCTTCAACAGTCTTGTTCTGCTTTGTCTTCAAATCTGTTTCCAGAGTCATTATCAGCTTCTTGTTTTCCATGACACATTTCTTTGGGATTTGGAAGTGTTTACAATGTTTGGTGGATGGACAGATGTATGCTATTCCCTTGCTTGGTTGGAGATATGCTTCTGGAAAAGCAGCTTCTTGAGCCTTTTTCAATTCAGTAAACAAGAGAGTGTCTTCTTGAATCACCTTATTAACCTTGTTTATTAGGACGTCCAATTCATATGCCCTTCTAGTTATGAGATAGTTGAAGGACACCTGCATGTACCTATCCACACCAGAGTTATATATATTGACAACAATTCTTCTCTCTTGAAAACCATCCTTAGTCACCACCATGATCACCATTATGAAATTGATAGTCTTTTCCAAAGCTTTCTTGTAGGTGAAGAAATTATTGGATAGAGAAGCCCTGAGAGCCCTTAGCAGTTCATCAAATGCTTTGCTCAGACTAGGTCTCTCAGCTACTTTCATTAGTCTCTCTACTCCAATATCTTGCTTTTCAGTTTCCTTGGCTTTGGCTTTAGCTTGTGCAATTTCTTTGGCTTTGACTCCTTATGTTTGAACAGATGATTTTAGCAACCTAGCCTCTATCTCCCCCTTAGTCTTGGTAGCAGGCAAGATGAGAGGTGCAGGAATTTCAGGCCTAACAGCTTCTGGAAGTACGGGCAAAGGAATATTTAGAGCACCCATGATAGCTCCCAATGAGAATGAATTCTGCATTTATAAGTGTTTGTGGGAGTCAACCAAAGTTTTGATATCTGCCTGTTGACTTTGTACCAGTGCTGTTGGTTAAGAGACTTGATTTGTGAGAGAATCATTGGATGGATGTAGAGATAAAACTTGAGCTTGAAGAGCTTGGATTTGCAGAATAGTGGATGTTGACATGGGTGGTTGGGAGCTTGAGGAGACAGAAGTACCAAATATGTCTTGAACAGATTCCCTGATTCCCTCCATCAAAAGAGATGAAGGTTCATACCTAGCTTGATGCAGTTGATCTAGTTTGACCACTGGTGATGTGATTCTGGATAACTTCATGCAAGGCCACAAAGGATTACTTTAGATTTTTGATGCTCTACTCCATACTGGTGACATCAAACCTTGCCATTTGCTCAGCAAATTTCTTGAATTTATTCTTGATTTCCACCTGAGTTGGCACAAGGTCATCCAGTTTGTCCTTCACCAATATTCTTATTCTGTCTTGATGACTATTCAGAGTCTGTTGTAGTGCTTTACCAATAAGGTGAAAAGTATTGAGTTGTGCTTTGTAGACCTCTGTAACAGCATCATAAACTTCCTGGGGACTGGGAGTTTTGGCATTACTTCCTAGGGTAGTTATGTATTCTTCTCTAAACCTAGCCAAAACCTCATCCATCTCCAAACTAAAATATTTGTCTAGCCAAGCATCCACATTGCCATCGTGCTCAGCTTCATTGACAATCTTTTGTTGTTGTTCTTCAACATCAATTTTGTAAGAAAGAAAGATAGCCTGATAATCCTGATTGGACATATCAGTGATGAGTAATTGTTGGGTAATATTGGAAAGGCCAGAAAGTTGGTCCATTAGAAGATCATTCATGGTTATTGGCTGAGTTTGAGCATCCTGCAGCTATTGAGAAATGAGATGTGAAGGTTTTGTGTAGGGTTGGAGGTAGATAGTATATCTGTTTGGGTTGAGGTGGAGGGTTGAGATATGGTAGGAAACTCTGTGATTAGAATCACAGTTGAACTCACACTAGAAATTGTGGTTGTGACAGTAGGTTGTTCACCAAGAATGGGAACCTCCATTTGAAATGGAGGGGATTTGAACAGGTTATTATGGCCTCAAGCCATTGTTCTTCTTGCAAAAAACTGGAACTTAAATATGCTTGACTTGTCTCCCCAATGGTTGGATCTTTGAAAATTAGACTTCTAGCTTCAAGTGACAGAGCAATCCCAGCCAGGGTTTTGAGGGGAGTTGTCCCTATAAGAGGAACCTCTAATTGAATTGGAGAAGATTTAGATAGCTCCCCCTCGGGAGTACTACCCTCAAAGATGTCAATCTGTGAAGATTGATTTGCACATGAAGGTGCATTTGTGACAACCACAGGGTCTTCAGTTAAAACTGATGAAATCCCTATGTTCTTGTTGGTGGCATCAAGGTCTACCCCAGAATGTAGCCTCTCCCAAATAGAATGTGGTGCCTGGGTGGTAAGCACAGTTTTTTGAACTATGTCACTTGATTTTGGTGACACTTGAGAAGTGGGTTCAAGTGTCTCATTATATAAAGAAGACATTTGGGAGATAAGATTAGTGATTTGAGAATTGAGTGTCAGCAGCTCCCCCTGAATAGATGAGGGAGCTTCAAAAGATGTGTTGTCATTGTGTGTACCATCCTTATTCCTTCTTTCATAAACTTTAATGTGTTCAAGTTGTGGTGCAGATTCATTATAAGATGCACTAGGGAGAGTGCTTTTTTCAATATGGACACCCTGTTGAGTGGATGCCTCTAGAGTCCGTTTTAAACCCTCTTTTTCAACTACATCCTTTTGGGAGGATGCGGAGGTAGCTTGAGTGGTTAGCTCCGATTTATTTTCCTTCTTTGGTTTCTTGACCATGTTAGATTCTATTTGTATTTGGTCCTTACCACTCTCATTTATAATTGTCAAGGGTGCATGCTTTCTCTTTTTTACTCACTTCAGCCTTTTGAGAGGATAAAGTGGTTGGTTTCTTAGCTTCCAATGGAAAAGAATGAAGGGTCTCAGTTTGGGAAGACCCCTGTTGGTGTTCCTGTATTTGTTCTTCCATAGGTATAAGGGCCATTACTGTATTAGATGTGACTATAGACCTCATGTCAGGCATATGGTAAGAGTAAGTCCTGCATCTCTCCAACATAAATGGAGTGATTCTAAGACTTACAGGTACCTTATTTTTTGTAATAAGTGAGCCAAATAGAATTTTGGGCACCTGTTTACAATTACCTGTTTTTGTTCTATCTATATCATTAAGTAAATGAATGTCTTGAACTTTATAGTTTAAAGTTGACATTATAATAAGAAAGAAAATTTTCTTACCTCTTGTAGCCAAAGGCATTGTGAGCCTTGTGCTAAGTTCTTGCAGAATCAGAATCCCCACATTAATGTTTCTGTTATGAGCCATTGAGAATACCAGCTTCAGGACCACACTTGAGATGTTGTCATAGCTTGTCTTCCTGCAGGTAAAATCCCTCATAATTGAGTCAAACAGGAAAGACCATTCCCTCCTCAGATGCTTCTTGTTCGAGCTAGCCAGGTTTATCTTTTTACTGTAGTTGATAAAATTCATGAACTCATCTAGCTCTTATTGATTTGGGACCTCCACCACGTTGTCAGTAGGAATACCCAAAGCCAGGTTGACATCATTCTCATTGAACTCCACTTGTTGCCCTTGAATTGTGCAGTTCACCACCAAATATGCAGCTTGATTCTCATGCACAATTATCCTAATCACAGCTGAGTTCTAGAAATCATTGAGAATATCCAGATACAGAATTAGATTCACAATTAGAGCATCTGCAAAGAATGTCTCAGAAAGGAACTTGACAAAGCTCTTGAAGCTATCAGGAGCTTGGTTGGCATTTGTGAATGCAAGGTAGTTGGTGCCCTCATTTGGAATAAAAGGTCTAACAGTGTTTGATGCCATTTCAAGTGTTTGAATTTCAGTGGGTAAGAGATTTGAAGAAGAAAGGGCTCAAAATGAGAGAGAACGGTTAGAATTTGGAAAAATTAGGTCACTTGAGATCTCGAAAGCGTAAAGAGGGGTTATGTCGAGATGTCTGGGTATTCATAAAAAAGGTAAGTGACTTGTCGAGAAGTAGAAATAGACGGTTGGGATTTGTTTATCGAGAAGTCACATGTGAGAATAGATACATATCGATATATCACTTTCCTGACTCTTATCGAGAACTAAAAAATGACTTATCGAGATGTCAAATAAATACCCAGTTTGTCCTGAATGGACTGAATTTTTCCAATTTTTATTTGAATAAATCAAAATAAAATTAGAATGATTTTATATCAAAAGTATTTCACTAAAATAATTTATTGAATTAAATTATTTCAGTTCTGAGTTATTGAGAAGTCTAAGAATGATACTTGTAGAGAACTCTATCGAGTAGTCTCAAAGTGACTTATCGAAATCTCTACAAGACTTATCGAGAAGTCATAATGAAGCTTGTCGAGAAGTCATTCGAGAAGTCTTAGAAAAAAACTTATCGAGAAGTCTCAAAATGACTTGTCGAGACATAAGTTAGACTTATCGAGAACTCAGTTCTCTATGTACCTTTGTTGCTTTTGATTCTGCCTTATGGTAATTTTACATATTGAGAATGTAAATTAACAGTTAAACAGTTTTCTTAGAATAGGAAAAATTCCAAGATAAATTTTAAATTTTAAAAAATAAATATACAGAGATTTTTGAAATATTTATAACTCATATTCTAATTAATTTCCAATAAATCAAATTAATTTTGATTCACTAGAAATTAATCTGCTGCAACATATTATCCGAGTTCTTGCCTTTAGGGTGAAGAATTTAACATTCCAGTTTCACCAAACATCAAAAAAGAAGGTTGTAATAACGAAACGGACATGTGATAAGAAGTCTAGTGAAAGTTGCTTCATCTAAAGGTTTAGTAAAAATATCAGCTAATTGTTTTTTCTGTTGGAACAAAAATAAGCTCAATAGTACCATTTGCAGCATGTTCTCTAATAAAATGCTACCTTACATCAATGTGCTTTGTTCTAGAATGATTAACTGGATTAGCCACAATAGAAATAGCACTAGTATTGTCACACATAATTGGAATTTTGTGTAACACTAGGCCATGGTCCATTAGCTGATTTCTAATCCAAAGCACTTGAGCACAGCAACTTCCAGCAGCTATGTATTTAGCCTCAGTTGGGGAAGTTGACACAGATTGTTGTTTCTTGCTATACCATGATACAAGTCTTTGTCCAAGAAACTGACAGCTTCCATAGTGCTCTTTCTGGTCAACCCTGCATCCAACAAAATCTGCATATGTATATCCAACAGCTTCAAAACCTGTTTCCTTATGAACCATAATCCCAAGTTTGGAGTCCCCTTGAAGTATCTGAAAATTCTCTTCACAACCATCAAATGTGATTCTTTTGGATTCGCTTGAAATCTTGCACACAGATATGTTGCATACATAATGTCTGGTCTACTAGCAGTCAAATATAACAAAGATCCAATCATTCCTCTGTAACCGAAAATGTCTACACTTTTTCCTTTCTTATCTTCATCCAACTTTGTAGCTGTAGAAATAGGTGTAGATGCAGGTGAACAATCAACCATTCCAATATTTTTTAGTAAATCATTAACATACTTGGTTTGGCTGATGAAACTACCATCACTTCTTTGACTGACTTGAAGTCCAAGAAAGTAACTTAATTCTCCCATCATACTCATTTCATATTCACTTTACATGAGTTTTGAGAATCTTGGTCATAGCTTTTCATTAGTAGAACCAAAAATGATATCATCCACATAGATCTGAACTAGGATCATATCACCACTATGCTGCTTGTAGAAGAGAGTCTTGTCAATTGTACCTCTAGTGAATCCATGTTTAAGCAAAAATTCTGACATCGTGTCATACCATACTCTAGGTGCTTGTTTTAATCCATAGAGAGCCTTGAGCAATTTGTACACAAAGTTCGGTAATTTTGGATCTTCAAAGCCAGGTGACTGTTGCACATAACTTCTTCTTCTAACTCATAATTAAGGAATGCACTCTTTATATCCATTTGATACACCTTAAAATTTGAGTGTGCAGAAAATGCAAGAAAGATCCTTATTGCTTCAACACTTGCAGCTAAAGAAAAAGTTTCATCATAATCAATTCCTTCCTTTTGTGAGTAGCCTTTTACAACCAACATTGCTTTGTTTCTAGTGATAATCCCATTTTCATCAATTTTGTTCCTGAACACCCACTTTGCTCCAATTAAACTTATGTTCTTTGGTGCAAGAACCAACTCCCAAACTTTGTTTCTTTCAAACTGATTTAGCTCCTTTTGTATAGCAGATATCCAATCAGGATCAAGTAGAGCTTCCTCAGTTTCTTAGGCTCAACTTGTGAAAGAAAGCATACATATAGACATTCATTAGTAGTTGTACTTCTAGTCCTCACTCCAGTATTTGGATCACCAATAATTGCTTCTCTTGTGTGACTCATATCCCATTTCCTGGTGTGAGTTTGTTGACTTGAATTTTCTGCATTTTCTTCATCATTAGTATGACTTGCAGAACTTTCTCCTCTTTCTACCCCTGAGTTTGTGCTATCAAATTCAGGTGTTTGAGATGAGTTTCCATTATCATGATTCTCTAGTTTAGTTGACTCTTCATCCATTCCATTGCTTGTATTGACTTCAGCTTCATCTTCAGAATCACTATTAATGTTGAGATTTTCAATTTAAGGGCCTCGACTTCATTGTCATCAAGGCATTCCAAGCCTGGACATTTCTCATCATCAAAAGTCACATATGTGCTTTCCATAATTTTCTTTTGTTCAAGCACATTGACTTTGTAAGAAGTTCTCTCCAATGAATATCCCAGAAAAATTGCTTCAAAAAACCTTAGAGTCAAATTTTCCCACATATTCAGAGTTGTCTTTCAAAACATAACACTTGCTTTCAAACACATGAAGATGTTTCACAATAGGCTTCCTTTTAGATAAGATTTAGTAGGGTGATTTGCCAAGATTCTTATTAATGGGATATCTGTTTTAAGTATAACATGCAGTGTTGACAGCTTCTTACCAAAAACTTGTTGGCAGTTTGGCATCATGCAACATTGTTCTAGCAGCCTCTACTAGTGTTCTATTATTTCTCTCAACTACCCCATTTTGCTGAGGTGTTCTAGCAGCTGAGAATTTTTGAACAATGCCCTTGTCTTTGCAGAATTTAGTTAAGGTTGTATTTATGAATTCTGTTCCATTGTCACTCCTCAATCTCGTCACACAATTTTGATCTTCAGCCTGTTTCTCAATCTTCTTGATGTGTTCAATTATGATGTGTGGAGTCTCATCCTTAGATTGTATAAATTCTACCCATGTGTACCTTGAGTAGTCATCCACCATCACAAGTGCATATTTCTTCCTTGAAATTGATAAGACATTAACGGGTCCAAATAAGTCCACATGGATAAGTTGCAAAGGTGCACTTATGGAATTCACAGTTTTACTCTTGTGACTTGACTTCTTCATTTTGCCATTTTGACAAGCCTTACAAACTTTATTTTGAGCAAACTCCAGATTTGGCATGTCTCTCGCTAACTCCTTTTTCACCAGAGTGTTTATTGCATTGTAAATCGGGTGAGAGAGCTTTTTGTGCCACAACTTGCTTTGCTCTACAGATGCCTTAGTGTAGAAGTAAAAAATTCCTCCCTTATTTGATGAGTATAAATCTGCAACAAACATGCTTCCCTTTCTTGCTCCTTTTAGAGCAACTTCACTAGTCTTTTTGATGATGATTAAGCATTCTTCTTTGTCAAATGAAATATTGAATCCTCTATCTGTGAATTGACTGACACTTAGGAGATTCACCTCTAAACCAGCTACCAATGCTACATCTTCAATGACAACATTTCCAGAAATTAACTTGCCATATCCCATTATGAAACCTTTGTTGTTGTCTCCAAAAGTCACTAATGGGCCAGTCATCTCCTCAAACTGTGATAACAGGGCCTTATCACCTATCATATGTCTAGAGCATCCACTGTCTATGATCCATATGACTCTCTTCATTATGCCCTGCACACAATTAGGATTAAGTGTCTTTAGCTACCCAAGCAGTGTTGGGTACTTTCTTTTTGTTGACAGAATTTGCAGAATTAGAATGTGTTGATTCAGAAGAAACAGTGTGAACAGATTTTTTTGCATTTTTCTTTTTGTTTGTAGATTCAACATTAACATATTTCAAATCTACTATCAGTTTATGATAATTTGTGATCAATTTCATATTGCAAGGTATGCAGTCAAATTTGTCACAGAAGGAGTAGGCATCTTATGCATTTGCTTCATTGTACTTGCAGGCTCCAACTTTTGGCCTGCTAACCTCCCTTTTACAAAGGTGAGTTAGATGATTTATTGAGCCACATTTCTGACATTGCTTTCTGGGGGCATCTGCAACAAATGTAAAGTTGCTGCTTTTGTTTATTCCTATCTTGCCATTCCTGTTCTTTTTCTTTCTTCCTGTGTTCTCAGTCTTGACTTCCTTGGGAGGTGTCTTAGAGGCTTGGTTAACCATGGGCTTATTCTTTCTTTCAGTAGCTGGAGTGATTTCTTTATTTTTCATTCGTTCATCTTCATCAGCAAGTTCTCGCTTGTTGACTAACTCCTCTTCACTAAAATTGACTTCACATGCCTTGAACAAAGGTGAGTCAAACTTTCTCAGCATAGCTGGGATATTTTTATTTATAATTGCTTTTCCCTTGTCACCTTCATTCTTTTTGTTGTTGTTTAAAGCATCATAGTCAAGGCCAATGGCTATATTAGCACATAGTTTGTTCTTCTCATGGTACCGACCCACTAACTGAGAAGCATTCCTGAAAGATTTTAACTTTACTTCATTCTTTTCTATCTTTTCCCTCAACACAACTTCTATCTCACTAGCACACTTCAGCATGTTCTTTAGATATTCATTTTCCTGCTTGACAGTTTTAAGCTCAACAAGCTGCACTTCCAAATTTTTCTTCTCAACCTCAAGCTTCTCAGTAGCTTTTGACAGCCTATTAACCTCCTCAGTAGCTGCCACCATGCTAGTATGGATGTGGAACATCTCTATGCTCATCTTTTCAATAGTCTCTTTATATTGACTTATTTAAATCAATAGTAGTAAAATTTGGTACTTTTCATGTCAACCCTGCATCCAACAAAATCTGAATCTGTGTATCCAACAGCTTCAAATCCAGTTCCCTTAGGATATCACAATCCCAAGTTTGGTGTTCCCTTTAAGTATCTGAAAATTTTATTCACAACCATCAAATGTGATTCCTTTGGATTGGCTTGAAATCTTGCACACAGACATATTGCAAATATAATGTCTGGTCTACTAGTAGTCAAATACAACAAATATCCAATCATTCCTCTAACCTGAAATGTCTACACTTTTTCCTTTCATATCTTCATCCAACTTTGTAGCTGTAGACATAGGTGTTGATGCATGTGAACAATCAACCATTCCAAATTTCTTCAACAAATCCTTAACATACTTAGTTTAGCTGATTAAAATTCCATCACTTCTTTGACTAACTTGAAGTCCAAGAAAGTAACTTAGTTCTCCCATCATGGTCACTTCATATTTACTCTGCATGAGTTTTGAGAATCTTCGACATAACTTTTCATTAGTAGAACCAAAAATGATATCATCCACATAAATTTGAACTAGGATCATATTACCGCCATATTTCTTGTAGAAGAGAGTCTTGTCAATTGTTCATCTAGTGAATCCATGTTTAAGCAAAAATTCTGATAGTTTGTCATACCAAGCTCTAGGTGCTTGTTTTAACCCATAGAGAGCCTTGAGTAATTTGTATACAAAGTCTGGAAATTCTGGATCTTCAAAGCCAGGTGGCTATTGCACATAAACTACTTTTTCCAACTCACTATTAAGGAATGCACTCTTTACATCCATTTGATATACTTTATAGTTTGAATGTGCAGCAAATGCAAGAAAGATCCTTATTGCTTCAAGTCTTGCTACTGGAGGAAAAGTTTCATCATAACCAATTCCCTCTTCCTATGAGTAGCGTTTTGCAACAAACCTTGCTTTGTTCTTTGTTACAATTCCATTTTCATCTATTTTGTTCTTGTACACCCACTTTGTTACAATTATGCTTCTGTTCTTTGGTGCAGGAACCAATTTCCAAAATTTATTTCTTTCAAACTGATTTAGCTCTTCTTGCATAGCAGATATCCAGTCAGGATCAAAAAGAGCTTCCTTAGTTTTCTTAGGCTCAATTTGTGAAAAAGCATGCATGTAGACATTCATTAGCAGTTGCACTTCTAGTCTTCACACCAGCATTTGGATCACCAATAATTGCTTCCTTAGTGTGACTCCTATCCCATTTTCTGGTATGAATTTTTTTATTTGAAGTTTCTTCATATTCTTCACCACTAGCATGACTTGTAGAACTTTCTCCTCTTTCTCCCCCTGAGTTTGTGGTATCAAATTCAGGTATTTGAGATGAGCTTCCATTCTCATGATTCACTTGTTCAGTTGATTCTTCATTCATTATATTGCTTATGTTGACTCTAGCTTCATCTTCAGAATCATTATCAATGTTGAGATTTTCAAACTTTAGGGCTTCAGCTTCATTTTTATCAAGGCATTCCAAGCCTGGACACTTGTTATCATCAAAAATCACATATGTGCTTTCCATAATTTTCTTTTGTTCAATCACATAGACTTTGTAGGAAGTTCTCTCCAATGAATATCTCATAAAAATTGTTCAAAAACTTTAGAGTCAAAATTTTCCCACATATTCAGAGTTGTCTTTTAGAACATATCACTTGCTTCCAAACACATGCAGATGCTACACAGTAGGCTTCCTTTTTGATAAGATTAAGTAGGGTGATTTTCCAAGATTTTGGTTGATGAGATATATGTTTTGAGTGTAGCGTGCAATGTTGACATCTTCTTCCCAAAAACTTGTTGGCAAATTGGCATCTGGCAGCATTGTTCTAACAGCCTCAACCAAGATTCTGTTCTTTCTTTGAACTACCCCATTTTGCTGAGGTGTTCTAATTGCTGAGAATTCTTGAACAATGCCATTGTCACTCCTCAATCTTTTTACACAATTATGATCTTCATTATGCTTCTCAATCTTCTTGATGTGTTCAATAGGGATGTGTGGAGTTTCATCCTTATAATGCATAAACTTTAACCGTGTGTACCTTGAGTAGTCATTCACCATCACAAGTGCATATTTCTTCCGTGAGTTATATAAGACATTAACTGGTCCAAACATGTCCATGTGAATAAGTTGCAAAGGTGAACTTATAGAATTCACAGCTTTGCTTTTGTGACTAGACCTTTTCATTTTGCCTTTTTGACAAGCCTCGCAAACTTTATTTTGAGCAAACTCCATATTTGGCATGTCTCTCACTAACTCCTTTTTCACCAGGGTATTGATTGCTTTATAATTCAGGTGAGAGAGCTCTTTGTGCCATAGCTTGCTTTGCTCAACATATGCCTTGGTGTAGAAACAACAGATTCAATCCTTATTTAGTGAGAATAAGTCTGCAACAAACAAGCTTCCTTTTCTTGCTTCTTTCAAAGCAACTTCACCGCTCTTTTTGCTGATAATTGAGCATTCTCCTTTATCAAATAAAACCTTGAATCCTCTATCCCTGAATTGACTGGCACTTAGAGATTCATCTCAAGACCAGCTACCAGTGTTACATCTTTAATGACAACATTTACAGAAACTAAATTGCCATATCCCATTGTAATCCTTTGTTGTTGTCTCCAAAAGTCACCAATGGGTCAGCCATCTCCTCAAATTATGATAGCAGGGCTTTATCACTTGTCATATGCATGGGGCATCCATTATCTATGATCTATATGACCTTCTTCTCTATTCCCTGCACACAATGAGGATTAAACATGTTTAGCTACCCAAGCAGTTTTGGGTACTTTATTCTTGTTAACAGAATGTGCAGAAGTAGAATTTGATGATTCAGAAAGAAAAATTTTCGCTTTGTTCCTTGGCTATAGACTCAGTTTTTGCCTCTTTAAGATTCATTATCAGTCTATAACAGCTTGTCATTAGTTTCATATTGCAAGGAATGCAATCAAATTTGTCACAGAAGGAATAAGGGTCTTCAGCCTTTGCTTCATTGTATTTTCATGCTCCCACTTTTGGCTCACTAACAACCTTTTTGCAAAGGTGAGTTGGATGATTTGTAGAGCCACATTTTTTACATTGCTTCCCGGGAGCATCTACAACAAATGCAAAAAAATTTCTCTTGTTCACTCCAATTTTCCCATTCCTATTCTTCTTTTTCTTTCCTGAATTAATTTCCTTGATTCGATTCTTAGAAATTTGATTTACCATGGACTTCTTTTCAGTTTTAGGAGTTGGCATTATTTCTGTGTATTTCTTCTCTTTGTCCTCATCTGCAAGCTCTTGCCTGATCACCAACTTTTCTTCACTAAAATTGACTTCACATGCCTTGAACAAATGTGCATCCACTTTTCTTAGCATAACTGGGACATCTTGATTTGCAATAGCCTTTCCTTTGTCACCTTCATTTTTCTTGTTGCTATTCAAGACATCATAGTCCAAACCAATAGCTATGTTAGAACATGGTTTGTTCTTCTCATGATATTGTCCAACCAACTCAGATGCATTTATGAATGACTTCAATCTCATTTCATTCTTTTCTAACTTTTCCCTCAACACAGCTTCAATATCACTACCACACTTCAGCTTGTTCTTCAAATATTCATTTTCTTGCTTGACAGTCTTAAGCTCAACAAGCTGCAGTTCCAAATCTTGCTTCTCAATCTCAAGTTTCTCATTTATCTTTGATAACCTACTCACTTGCTCAGTAGCCGCCACCATGCTTGTGTGAATATGAAACATCTCTACACCCATCTTTTCAAAACTTTCTTTATGTTGACTTGCATTTAAATCAATAATGGTTAGAGTTGGTACCTATGATTTTGAAGTGGATGATCCTCCATGCTCAAGAGCCATGAAAGCATAATTTCCAAATTCCTCCTTTTTATCATCTTCATCAGTGTCATCCCAACTCTTTCCTTCAGCAACATAAGCTTTTCCCTGTTGTTTCTTCAAGGGATCTTCATACTTTACTTCCAATTCCAGATAGGCTTTGTCTTTCTTCACCTTCTTTGGTTTCCTGCACTCAGTCGCAAAGTGACCCAACTCATCACAGTTGAAGCACCTTATCTTTGAACTGTCAACATATTCAGTCTTGTAGCCACCTTTTCTAGTTGAGTTATACTGAGCTTTTGGTTTCTAATTGTTGCTATTGGAAGACTGTCCCTTGTTATTGAAAAATATTGGCTTTTTGACCCTAATGTTAGAAAATTTTCTAGCCAGGTGTGCAATAAATTGGTCCATCTCATCTTGCTCATCAAGGGTATAGTACTCATCTTCCTCTAGCTCCAAAATAACTTGTTTTTGGGGTCCTTTGTTCTTTTGCTCCACAGCTTGAATGACTGGAGTTTGTGAATCTTGTTCATCTTCACTTGCTTCACTATCATTGACAACCAAGGCACTGGAGCTATCAACTACATGTCCTTTGATTTGACCTTAATGACTTTTTTTATAACATTTCAAGTCCAAATGTCTTGAAGATTCCATATAGCACCTCCAATGTCATTCTGCTCAAGTCTCTTCCTTCTCTTATGACTGATATCTTCTGTTCAAGGTGGTCAAGAAGAGACATCAAGAAAGATTCACCTCTTCGGCTTCATAATACTTATCATGAAGTTTTAAGTCATTTATCCATTTGTTAAACCTTTCAAAAATTTCAGTAATTCCTTCTTTAGGCTTTGCCATAAAACCCTCATACTGAGACACCAGTATTCATCTTTGATTTAACCTAACTTCCTTTGTTCCCTAACACATAATCTCTATTTTCTCCTAGATCTGTTTGGTTGTGTCACAGTTGACAATGTTATTGTACATCACATTGTCAAGTGACTTTATCAAAACTAATTGCAAGCCACTATCTGATAAGTGGCATTTTATACCACTTAGAACGTCTTAAAATGGCTTAAATTGGTGTCTTGAAATCAAGTATTTTGTGTATTTGATGCGTTTTTCTAGTGTTTATGCATTTCAGGGTATTAGTTGCATTTCGGAGAAGGAATCATCAAGAATAAGCCTTGGCATGTGTTCACCATTGCGAGAGGAAAAGAACGGGCAGATTACGGCGAAGAAACGGAGCAAACCTGGAAATTTTCCAGTAGGGTCCTGCGCGCCCGCGCAGCAATGCTGAGCGGCCGCGCAGCAGCCTTGCGCGCCCGCGCAGAAATGCTGAGCGGCCGCGCAGGGTCGGGGAAAAAGATATATTATTTTAGACTTCTACTTCTGTTTGGCTTCCAACTTCTATGTAATCTGAGTTTTATGGGACTATTATATAAGTAGATTTGAGACGTTTTTCACAGAGTATTAAGAAGAGATTATGTTTTAGATTGTGTTTTACAAGAAGCGAAGGAGATAAGGAAGAAGACCGATTTAGCACACAGCAACGAAGAGGAAGCATATATTCTTGTGATTCTTGTTTCGTTGTAACGTTGGATGCTAGTTTTCTTGCTTTGACTTATTTACTCTTGTGACGTACTCTGTTTTAATATAATCAGTTTAGTTGATATTTTCTTGTGTTTGTTTATCATGATTTCATATGAACCCATGATGGCGATAAGTTCTATTATGGGCTAATCGTGATCATGGGGTTGCAACGGATTTATTATGGAATTCTCTAGTTAATTGTTTAATACTTTAGTGTGTGATGATTGCATGATATCTAGTATTGGTTGTGCGTATTCGTCTTATGTGCGTCGCGAACATATAAGATAGGGTGTTAATCTCTTGTGAATCGACGGTGGATCTTGAGATTTAGAACTTGCCATGCTAGCATAGGTTCATGTACGTTGTGCATGATTAGTGGGTAACTCTAACAGTTTTATTTGCCCTATGTAATCAAAAGGAATAACTTGTGCTTAAATAGTTGTGTTGTCAATTTCTGTAGACATATAGGAACTCAACATAATTGATGACTATTCAACTTCTATCTTAATTGTGGATGTTTGGTAGAATGGTATTAGTACAATGAAAGTTGGCTTTTATCAGTTTCGTGTTATTCGATTAATATCATCACTGTCACATGCTAAAGGTAATAACTATGGCTATAGAAGGAAATAATAATGAAGTTGTGATCTCATGAGTGTTTTATTATTGATAAATTGAAGTGTTAGTTAAGTGGTTAATTAAGTAGTTAATTATAGTTAATATTTAATCAACAATTTTAAGTGTTATCTTAACATTGAGAAGTAATCATACATTGGTGAGTGAGTTAAATTAGACAATAATTTAGTCTGAGTCTCTGAGGGAACGAACTAGAAAGTATTCTATATTACTTGCGAACGCGTATACTTGCGTGAATATTAGTGCGTGATTTCGCCCTAACAAGTTTTTGGCGCCGCTGCCGGGGACTCGGCGTATTTATTTAGTTTATGTACTTACCATCATTGGTCATTAGGACTCAGTGATTAGGACGTAGTAGTTAATTACTCTTTTCGGTTGTGTTTCAGGTACTTTAGCAACCGTTTATGCAAACTCATTCTCGTGCTCGCAAGAGGACCTTAGATACAGCTGAGGAGAAAGACGAAGTTCTTGATACACCGGAGAAGTTAGATTTTGAGGATTCGGATTCAGGAAGTGAGCAGAAAGAACCAGTAAACATGGGAGATCGTATTGTTCAAGCTGATCCAGCTCTTATGGATTTTTCTCGGCCTAAAATTGATGACATTCAGTCAAGCATCCTTCATCCGGCTATTCAAGCTAACACCTTTGAAATCAAGCCGGGCACTATTCAGATGGTGCAGAATTCTGTTTCTTTTGGAGGAGCGGCAACTGAAGACCCCAACATGCACATAAGGAATTTTGTCGAGATCTGCAGTACTTTTAAGTATAATGGCGTGACTGATGAGGCTATCAAGTTGAGGCTTTTCCTATTCTCAGTGAGGGATAAAGCTAAAGACTGGTTACATTCTGAACCAGCTGGGTCCATCACTACGTGGCAAGATCTTGCGCAAAAGTTTCTGGTGAAGTTTTATCCAATGGCAAAGACTGCTGCTATGAGGAGTGCTCTTACTCAGTTTGCGCAGCAACCTACAGAATCTATGTGCGAGGCTTGGGAACGCTACAAGGAAATGTTGAGAAAATGTCCACATCATGGAATGCCGGATTGGATGGTAATCACTGGTTTTTATAATGGTTTGGGGGCCCAATCTCGGCCCATGCTCGATGCAGCAGCTGGAGGAGCCTTATGGGCTAAAGGCTATACTGAGGCGTACAATCTTATTGAGACGATGGCTGCAAATGAGCATCAAAACCCAACTCAGAGGATGACAACAAGCAAGGTAGCAGGTATTTTGGAAGTTGATGCAGCCACCGCTATTTCAGCCCAGCTCCAAGCGCTATCAATGAAGGTTGATTCTTTGGCTACGTATGGAGTTAATCAAATAGCTATAGGTTTGTGAGCTTTGTGCAGGTTCTCATGCTACGGATCAGTGTTCTCTTGTCAACGAATCTGTTCAGTATGTGAATAATTATCAGCGACAACAGCAGCCTGTGCCAGCGACCTATCATCCTAACAACAGAAATCATCCAAATTTCAGCTGGGGAAATAATCAGAATGCTATTCAGTCACCATATCAGCAAGGAGTGAGTAAACAGTTTAACCCACCTGGATTCCAGCAACCACAGCAGTATGCTACAAGGCAATCATATCCTCAATAGGGAAGTGTAGCTGCACCTACTAGTGCTGATTTTGAGGAACTTAAGCTGTTGTGCAAGAGTCAGGCGGTTTCTATCAAGACCTTGGAAAATCAAATCGGTCAATTAGCCAATGCAGTGCTCAATCGTCAACCTGGCACTCTTCCCAGTGACACGGAAGTACCAGGCAGGAAGGAAGCCAAAGAGCAAGTCAAGGCTATTACCTTAAGGTCTGGAAAAGTAGCTGATGCTGAAAAGGCAAAAGAAGTCGAAGCTGAAGTTAGGGATGAAGAATCAAAGCAAAAGGAGAAAGCGGCGGAACCAAGGAAGACTACTGTTGAACACACTCTGCCTGAGGTTAATACAGGGGAGAAACAGCTCTATCCTCCACCACCTTTTCCTAAGAGATTGCAGCAACAAAAGCTGGATAGACAGTTCGGGAAGTTTCTGGAGGTGTTCAAGAAACTTCACATCAATATACCTTTCGCTGAGGCTCTGGAACAAATGCCTAGTTATGCAAAGTTTATGAAGACTATTCTTTCAAGGAAGGTGAAACTGGATGACCTTGAAACCGTTGCTCTCACGGAAGAATGCAGCGCGGTTCTGCAACAAAAGTTACCACCAAAACTGAAAGATCCAGGAAGCATCACCATTCCTTGCACCATTGGCAATCTAACTTTTGACAAGTGCCTTTGTGATTTGGGAGCAAGCATTAATCTGATGCCGTTGTCGATCTTTAAAAAGCTGGATCTGCCTGATCCAAAACCCACATACATGTCGCTACAATTGGCGGACCGTTCCATTACTTACCCAAGGGGCATAGTTGAGGATGTGCTCGTCAAGGTGGATAAGCTCTTCTTTCCTGCTGATTTTGTTATTCTGGATTTTGAGGAAGATAAGAAGATTCCCATAATCTTGGGGAGGCCTTTCTTGGCTACTGGCCGTACCTTGATAGATGTGCAAAAAGGGGAACTTACTATACAGGTCCAAGATCAGGATGTGACCTTCAACATATTCAAGGCAATGAAATTCCCTACAGAAGATGAGGAGTGTTTAAAAGTGGATGTGATTGATTCCGCAGTTACTTCGGAACTCGATCACATGCTAATGTCTGATGTATTGGAAAAGGCCTTAGTGGAGGATTTTGACAGCGATGATGAAGATAGCAACGAGCAATTACAATATTTGAACGCTTCTCCCTGGAAGCGAAAGCTGGATATACCATTTGAATCTCTTGGTACTTCTGACCTTAAGAATGCTGAAGGGAAGCTCAAACCATCAATAGAGGAAGCACCTACCTTGGAGCTTAAACCATTACCTGAACACTTGAGGTATGCCTTTTTAGGTAATTCATCTACGTTACCTGTTATTATTTCAGCTGACCTTTCAGGTAGTGAGGAAGACAAGCTCTTAAGGATTTTGAGAGAATTCAAATCGGCTATAGGATGGACCATAGCAGACATCAAGGGGATAAGTCCTTCATATTGTATACATAAAATTCTGTTAGAGGAAGGTAGTAAGCCAACTGTGGAACAGCAGCGAAGACTGAACCCGATCATGAAGGAGGTGGTGAAGAAAGAAATTCTGAAATGGCTAGATGCAGGCATCATTTATCCTATTTCTGACAGCTCGTGGGTGAGTCCCGTGCAATGTGTACCTAAGAAATGAGGTATCACTGTGGTCGCAAATGAAAAGAATGAGCTCATCCCTACTCGAACAGTGACAGGATGGAGAGTATGCATGGATTATAGAAAATTGAACAAAGCCACAAGGAAGGATCACTTCCCTCTCCCATTCATTGATCAAATGCTTGACAGATTGGCGGGACATGAGTATTTTTGTCTTCTGGATGGGTATTCCGGGTATAATCAGATTTGTATTGCACCAGAGGATCAGGAAAAGACTACCTTCACTTGTCCATTTGGCACATTTGCTTTTCGTAGAGTTTCGTTTGGGTTATGTGGCGCCCCGGCCACCTTTCAGAGATGTATGATGGCTATATTCTCTGACATGATTAGAAATAACGTCGAAGTGTTCATGGATGACTTCTCCGTCTTTGGACACTCATATGATGAATGCTTGAATAATCTGCGCGTCGTACTCAAAAGATGCGTGGAAACTAATTTGGTGCTTAATTGGGAGAAATGTCATTTTATGGTGCGTGAAGGCATTATCCTTGGGCATAAGGTCTCTAGCAAAGGTCTGGAGGTGGACAAGGCCAAGGTGGGAGTCATTAAAAATCTTCCCCCACCTAATTCAGTGAAAGGAATCCGTAGTTTTCTCGGTCATGCGGGTTTTTATCGGCGATTCATCAAGGACTTTTCAAAGATATCTAAGCCGTTGTGCAATTTACTTGAGAAAGATGTGCCTTTTAAATTTGATGATGAATGTTTAGCAGCATTCGAAACTCTCAAGGAGAGTTTGATCACGGCACCAGTTATTACATCACCAGATTGGACAGAACCATTTGAGATGATGTGTGATGCGAGTGACTATGCGGTAGGTGCAGTTCTGGGACAGCGCAAGAAAAATCTCTTCCATGTGATCTACTATGCGAGTAAGACTTTAAATGGGGCCCAATTGAACTACACCACTACTGAGAAGGAGCTTTTGGCTATAGTCTTTGGCTTTGAGAAATTTCGATCTTATCTGCTTGGTACGAAAGTAACAGTATTCACTGATCATGCAGCTATTCGCTATCTGGTTTCTAAGAAGGATTCGAAGCCGAGACTCATTCGTTGGGTGCTTTTACTTCAGGAATTTGAGTTAGAGATCAAAGATAGAAAAGGTACTGAGAATCAAGTAGCTGACCATCTCTCTAGGTTGGAGAATCCCGATTCTACTTCACAAGATAGGACGTTAATCAATGAATCTTTTCCGGATGAGCAGTTGTTTACAATTCAGGAGGAAGAACCATGGTTTGCAGATATTGTAAACTATCTTGTCAGCAATATAATGCCTCCTAATTTGAAATCCGCGCAAAAGAAGAAGTTTCTGCATGAGGTGAAGTGGTATATGTGGGATGAACCATATTTGTTTAGACAGGGAGCTGACCAGATCATCAGGAGATGTATCCCGTTCTGTGAGACGGAGGGGATATTACGAGACTGCCATTCCACGGTTTATGGTGGACACTATGGAGGTGAGAAGACGGCAGCTCGTATTCTGCAAGCAGGTTTTTTCTGGCCCACCTTGTTCAAGGATGCTCATCAGTTTGTTTTAAGGTGTGATCGTTGCCAAAGAGTGGGAAATTTGTCAAGGAAGGATGAGATGCCATTAAATGTGATGCTTGAAGTCGAGGTCTTTGATGTATGGGGAATCGATTTCATGGGGCCTTTTATCTCATCTTGCAATAATCAGTACATCTTGCTGGCAGTCGATTATGTCTCAAAATGGGTCGAAGTTAAAGCTTTACCGACAAATGATGCAAAGGCAGTGCTAAATTTTCTTCATAAGCAAATTTTCACAAGGTTTGGAACACCTCGGGCAAGGAAGGATTGGTCTTTAAAGCTCGATGAAGTTGTTTGGGCTTACAGAACAGCATACAAAACTCCACTGGGGATGTCACCGTTTCAGTTGGTGTACGGTAAAGGATGTCATCTACCGGCGGAGCTTGAGCATAAGGCCTACTGGGCATTGAAGAAATTGAACCTGGAGTTAGATGCAGCTGGTAAGAAAAGAATGCTTCAGCTTAATGAACTTGATGAATTTCGACTTCAAGCGTACGAGAATAACAAAATGTATAAGGAAAAGGTGAAGAGGTGGCACGATAGGAAGCTACATCCTAAGTTATTTGTGCCAGGGCAACAAGTTCTGTCATTCAACTCTCGGCTCCGACTTTTTCCTGGGAAGTTGAAATCAAGGTGGTCTGGACCTTTTATTGTCAAAACTGTGTTTCCACATGGAGCGGTGGAAATTTTCGAGAATGATTCGGACCAAGCATTCAAGGTTAACGGTCAGCGGTTGAAGCACTACTATGGGGACATGGCAAACCGAGAGGTGGTTAGTGCCATGTTGTTGACTACGTGAGAAAGGTACGGAACGTCAAGCTAATGACGAAAAAAAAGTGCTGCGTGGGAGGCAACCCATGAATTGTTGTTACAGGAACCCTTAGAAGTTAATAACCTATCCAAAAACATAAAAAAATCAGAAAACAGGGGCTGAAAATTTTTTTTCCAGAGACCCTCTGCGCGCCCGCGCAGAAATGCTGAGCGGCCGCGCAGGGGTCGAGTTCCAGAAAATTTTTTTTACAGTTCAGAAAAAAAAAAAACAAAAATACAAAAACCCATTACAGCCCATAAACCCACGAATTCTTTTCCCATTACCCCATGATTTTATCCCTCAACCCCACTCCTAATCTAATTTAACCTACTCCACACCCTATATATACATACACCTATCCTACATATCTCCCACAACTTCCTACACTTAAACCCTCTCATAAACATCAAAAATCAGTTCTTACACACTTTTATTCACAAATCAATGGCACCCAAAAGAGCACGCACTATTGACAGCAGCAGCACAGTTCCTACTGCTGATTCATCAAGGGGTACTGCTGCAAGGCCTCGGTTAACTGACAGAGCCGCGGAGGAGGAGTACACTAGGCTGTTGGGGAAGCCGATTCTGAAGGAGAGGGGGTTTTTACCATCAGGGAGGGATGGTGAGTTGTTGCCCATGATTGCAGAGAAGGGGTGGATAGCTTTTTGTGAGTCACCCGAAGTAGTACCGATGAGTGTTGTTCGCGAGTTCTACGCGAACGCGAAGGCTGAAAAGAATGAGTTTTCTGTAGTTCGTGGGCTGACGGTTGATTATCATCCTGCGGCGATTCGCCGTGTGATTGGACAACGAGAGAGGAAGCCCGAGGAGGAGAACTGGAATAAAAAGACTGCTGAGGACTTTGACTTGGATTTGATTTGTGCGACTCTCTGTCGACCGGGCACAGTTTGGAACCGCAGTCCAGCCAATAATGAGTATCGTCACTTTCCGGTGATCGCCATGAACAGGTATGCCCGTGCATGGAATGCATTTATATGTGCTAATATTTTGCCTTCTTCACATACACACGAGGTCACAGTTGAGAGAGCACAGTTGTTATGGGGAATTCTGAATGAGGAATACTATGTAGACCTTGGTGAGTTTATCTACCAAGGAATTTTGAAGTTTTTGAGGGGAGCAAAGCATATGAACATCCCTTATGCATCCACGGTTACGAAGCTATGCCGTGCAGTAGGAGTGAACTGGCCGGCTCATGAGCAGTTGCAGTTGCCAGCAGCTCCGAAAGATTCTGGCACTCTGAATGGGATGCAGGAGTGGACCGGTGGTGAGCCTGAGGAGCATGGGCTGGGTTATCATCTTCCAGGAGGGCGTCCAGCACGAGGTGCTACTATGGCCAGGCCAGGGCGTGGTGAGGCTAGTTCTTCGAGAGCTCAGGAGGGTGCTGGGATGGGTGATGCCCAGTATAGGAGGCTTTCACGGCGGATGGATGCCATATATGAGACGCAGAGCAGGTTTGCTCAGGAGCTCACCATTGCGTTAGGGACTGCTTTTCGAGGCCTTGGAGCTGATATCCAGTGGCCAGTTTTTGGTGAGGACTCTGCATACCCGCCGCCTGATACTCCACCCACTGAGGGTGATGATGATGATGACTCCGAGTAGGTATACCCTGTGTTCCTTTCTACTACCTTCACTGGGGACAGTGAAGATTTTAAGTTTGGGGGTGGTAGTTAAGGAATATTTTGTGTGTGTCATATAGCTGCATATTCATGATAGTTAGTTCATATAGTTGCATAATTTTTGCCATATAGTTTTTTTTATATAGCTTTATTTGTTTGTCATATCATATAACTCATGCATATACCATGATCCCTTTTGCAATGATTTATCGACTGAATTGTGATATTGAGGCGAGTGTAGTGATAGCATTAAAGTGATATTAAGTTGTGTAGGTTGATATGCATGCTAGAAGCACTTGTATTGTCACTAAGTCTTAGAGAATGCTTAAGGACTAGATTGTTGTTATGATCTGATTATTTTCAAGGATAATCTATTTATTATGCTTGGAATTTAATAATAGGTTCTTAGTGGTAAAGGCATGAAAAAAAATGGAGTAAAAATGGAATTTGTTGCTAGTTGTGGCTAGGCGTCAAATGGCTAGTAGCCGGCTCGTATGTTATGCGAGTAGTCTAGGGTTGAGCAAGATGGAGCGAAACGCACTTGCTCAGAGTTATAAAAAAAAAATTGCATAATTGATCAAGAGTGGGCTCTTTGGTATTAGAGTTATTAAGTTCTTAGGGGACTTTGTGCCTAGTGACCTAAGGCTTTTAGAGTCTGGGATCCGCTAACCTAACGCTCGTTACATGGATACCATTGTATAAGTCTTTTGTGGACCTCACTCATTGCACGGTCAAATAAGCATTTGAGTTGTAAATAAAAAGCACGATTCCGTAGTAAGCTCCAAAGTTCTTGTAGTGTTGTATATCACTTTGTGCCTAGAATTTTTATTCTTTGTATAATCGTAGGATTGCCTTGAGGATAGTCTAGTCATAGTAATTGGTCTAGTTCCGAAGCATATCTTTTAAGCATTTGCACACACCACGTTTCTGGCTGTATGTCCGTTTGCATGAGTTTATTGATCTTTAATGTCTAACTGCATTCGTTGAGACGTGACAATTTGGTTGGTTAATTGTAGTAAGGGGGATCGTTGCATTTTCATATAGATTGCATTCATGCATATTTTTATTTGTTTTTGAGTCTGTGACGCTTGAGGACAAGCATCGATTTAAGTTTGGGGGTGTGATAAGTGGCATTTTATACCACTTAGAATGTCTTAAAATGGCTTAAATTGGTGTCTTGAAATCAAGTATTTTGTGTATTTGATGCGTTTTTCTAGTGTTTATGCATTTCAGGGTATTAGTTGCATTTCGGAGAAGGAATCATCAAGAATAAGCCTTGGCATGTGTTCACCATTGCGAGAGGAAAAGAACGGGCAGATTACGGCGAAGAAACCGCGCAGCAATGCTGAGCGGCCGCGCAGCAGCCTTGCGCGCCCGCGCAGAAATGCTGAGCGGCCGCACAGGGTCGGGGAAAAAGATATATTATTTTAGACTTCTACTTCTGTTTGGCTTCCAACTTCTATGTAATCTGAGTTTTATGGGACTATTATATAAGTAGATTTGAGACGTTTTTCACAGAGTATTAAGAAGAGATTATGTTTTAGATTGTGTTTTGCAAGAAGCGAAGGAGATAAGGAAGAAGACCGATTTAGCACACAGCAACGAAGAGGAAGCATATATTCTTGTGATTCTTATTTCGTTGTAACGTTGGATGCTAGTTTTCTTGCTTTGACTTATTTACTCTTGTGACATACTCTGTTTTAATATAATCAGTTTAGTTGATATTTTCTTGTGTTTGTTTATCATGATTTCATATGAACCCATGATGGCGATAAGTTCTATTATGGGCTAATCGTGATCATGGGGTTGCAACGGATTTATTATGGAATTCTCTAGTTAATTGTTTAATACTTTAGTGTGTGATGATTGCATGATATCTAGTATTGGTTGTGCGTATTCGTCTTATGTGCGTCGCGAACATATAAGATAGGGTGTTAATCTCTTGTGAAGCGACGGTGGATCTTGAGATTTAGAACTTGCCATGCTAGCATAGGTTCATGTACGTTGTGCATGATTAGTGGGTAACTCTAACAGTTTTATTTGCCCTATGTAATCAAAAAGAATAACTTGTGCTTAAATAGTTGTGTTGTCAATTTCTGTAGACATATAGGAACTCAACATAATTGATGACTATTCAACTTCTATCTTAATTGTGGATGTTTGGTAGAATGGTATTAGTACAATGAAAGTTGGCTTTTATCAGTTTCGTGTTATTCGATTAATATCATCACTGTCACATGCTAAAGGTAATAACTATGGCTATAGAAGGAAATAATAATGAAGTTGTGATCTCATGAGTGTTTTATTATTGATAAATTGAAGTGTTAGTTAAGTGGTTAATTAAGTAGTTAATTATAGTTAATATTTAATCAACAATTTTAAGTGTTATCTTAACATTGAGAAGTAATCATACATTGGTGAGTGAGTTAAATTAGACAATAATTTAGTCTGAGTCTCTGAGGGAACGAACTAGAAAGTATTCTATATTACTTGCGAACACGTATACTTGCGTGAATATTAGTGCGTGATTTCGCCCTAACACTATCCAGAGAGAATTTCTCAGTTTCAGTGTATTTTGAGGGGTCCTTAGGGGCATAATGAGATGGGATGACCATGTCTCCATTTGTAGATTCCTCAACCCTTTCCATGGGAGTGAAAGGGCCATTCTTGAGAATCAGAATATATAAAGGGTTGGCCATCCTTATAAACAGCCTCATCTTCTTTTCCATAGTGTATAGTTGGCTCTGTCAAAGGTTGGAATCTTGATGCTACTTAGCTTTTTTGCACTTATATTTCCCAGATCTTTATCATTTTTCTTTCAGATTTTGCTCTGATACCACTTGTTAGAAATTAAGTGCAACACAGAGGGCAGGTGAATGTGTTTTCTTGATTTTTAGCCTTTTTAAAACTTGTTTGGATATGAAGCAGTTTACAATTTATAAAGATATTATGTTAGCAGAATTAAAACTACAAGCACAACAAACATAATATTTCAAAACTTACTTAATTTATATTAATTAAGTTTGTCTTGCTACAAATTATGTGTTCTTAAAAGTATAAGAACTCGACTTCTTTTTTGAGAGAGTACAAGAAAATTTAGATCTGTTTGTTACTTTAAAACAAAGGACCAATGTTTACTTTATAGATTAGTAAAATACTGGTTTACACAGCATGCAATAAGATGTACTAAACCCTTTTTAAACTATCTCTAATTCTTTCTATTTTGGCTCAGTAAATCTTTGCAAATCTTGTAGGCCTGTGACCATCCTTTGTTAGTTAATCTTGGCCCTTGATCTTGCACTCTTCAAGCTGTTTTTGTAAAAATTTTGATCTAAGTGAATATATCATTTGTTGATTGATAATCTTGAATCTTTGACTTGTTTGTATTACTGTATTTGAGCTTCATGTCAAGATCTCCAGTTTATTCTATAGAGAACTGACATCTCAATAAGTATAATGAATTATAGAGATCTTTGAGTTCTCTATAACTATAATTGACTTTTCGAGGTCTCTGAGTTCTCGATAAGTGTATTTGACTTGTCGAGGTCTCTAGATCTCTATATGTAGAAATGACTTGTCGATATCTCTGAGATCTCTATATGCATTTTGACTTGTCGATATCTCTGAGATCTCTAGTGAGAAATTGACTTGTCGATATCTCCAATCTTCACATCTTCATTTGACTTGTAGATATCTCTGAGTTCTCTACGTGCAGAAATGGCTTGTTGATATCTCCAATCTTTACATCTTCATCTGACTTGTTGATATCTCTGAGACTTCTCTATAATCCATTTTGGACTTCTCGATAAGTCATTCTAGAGTTCTCGAATGACTTCTCTATATAACTTGATCCGTGACTTGTCGATATCTTGACTTAGAACATTTTTCATAAAACGGATTTATTCAACTCCAAGCTTCTACATCTTTTCTCTGATGCATAATCTTTGCTTGATCTTCTTCTATAGTTTATTCTTAGGCTTGAAACTGTTTACAAAAAAATACACCAGTCTAATCTTCTAACCTTTTTATAGACTCAAGAAATACAACACATAATACAGATTATCATACCACTAAATTTCAGGGTTGTCAATGTAACTTAGTCTTGTTATTATACATGCATGTCTTGCACAATAAGGATCGAACACGAGTCTACTCATTCACCAATAAATCTATCTATCATTACAATAATTTGTCACTTATATTTTTAATTATAAATATAATATGTGACGGTCGTTTAATAGTGAGACATTTTATTTAACTTTAAACATTATTATAAGATTATTTGTGGAGTTAATTTTAAAAAATGAATTTAAAATATAACGTCAAACATAAAACATTAACCAATTATTAACTTATTTAGTAATCAATTTCTGTTTTAAAAATTGTCTTTAACATTTTTTATATAAAATAAGTTCTACTTATTCCTATATTTTTAAAATTTGCTGAAAAAATAGAATCGAATCGAATATATATATATATACACCCATACAGATACATATCTATTTCAATAGGTCATGATTATAAGGAATTAGTGCACTTTAGTGGAATTCGAAATATGATTCATTTTTTGAAAAATATTAGTCATTTGTCTATGTGAGCCGATTCACTGTGTAGGTTTAGTAAATTTAAATTATGAGTCCGAGGAAAACATCTTATCAATAAATCAGAATATTTGTAATATTTTATATCAATAAAACATGTTTGATATTTTTACAAGATATATTGGTGTCATGTGCTAAGAAAGTCCCATTCAAACTGAAGGAAAAATTCTACAAAATAATCATTACACATGTGATGTTATATGATATGAGTGTTCTGCGATATGAAAGGCACATGATCAAAAAGTGGCATTGGAAAAATTGTGTATGTTGTCACGTACAAGTGGATGTTGCCACATACAAGTCAATGCATAATGTTGAACATAATTTTAGTTGATGCATTTCGTAATTAATTAATGATATATTTTATTTTGAAGAAATTAAGAAAATGTTAACTAAGATTGTTTGGACACATTCAATAACAATCATTAGTGTCGAGGAGGAGTGATAAGAAATAAAGGATCAAAATTGCTACACTAGAACATGCAGGAGAGGCCGACCATGAAGAACATTTATTATTAATCTTAGAAATGGAAACTAACAACAAGTTATGTCAAAATTACATAATTAGCTTGACTTCTCAAGACGTTGTTTTTTTATCTCAAGAACAATATAATAATAAAACAACATAACAAGGGTGCTTGTCCAAATTATACCGAGTATAAAATAATGAATACATTACGAAGTAACATGGTGAATTATAGACCATTGTAGAAAATAAACTCTCATTATCTCAACTACCTGACGTTTATTAGTAGTAGTTATCAAATTACAGTTCAATCATTTTTATCAAGGAAATATGTGCTCTAAATTAAGTTCTACTTTTTTCAAACATTTTGACTTGATAAGTATGTACATCTAATTTCCATCACTACAAATAATTTTTTCACAGTGTTTAAAAATGACACGTGCCTTGCAAGGGTGAATGTATTAACCTTTTGTAGGTAAACACATGAAATCTACCTTATTTGTACTTCGATTACATGTTAGATATATTAGTATTATGGAGATTAGTAAAATGTATATAAAAATCATATACACAATAGTTAATCAAATTATATGAGTTATACCCCGACAAAAAAACTTATATGAGTTATACTTGCGATTATTATATTTTTTGTTAATAAACAGATAATCCAAAATATTTTACGTTGTTTGTATAAATAAATCTAGAAAATTACCCGTGCCTCGCACGAGTTTTTATGCTAGTTATCTTTTAAAAGGGAATCAAACTCGAGTTTGAGTGATAGCCATATTTAGATCTTTTTAGCAATTTGGTACTTTGTTACTATTGTTCCATCGAAAGGGTAGTTTCCTTGTTAATAAAAGTATGAATTCTCCGCAATAAGTTTAATATTGGATTTCTTATAATTCATCGGGTTTAAAATTTTAAATATTTTTTAATTGCATAATTTTTTCAAATAAAATATTTTTTATATACACTGGGGACTTTTTCTCGCGCTACGTAAGCTTGTTATCCGATAATTTTTTAAATGTAAACTATTATATAAATGTAAGTAATTGGTATATCGTATTCTGAGATGGTGAACTCTTAATTATATTAATGAACAAATAAAAAATAATAAAGATGGACCAAAAAACATAATTGTCAATTTCAAAGAAAACTACATGAACCTATTGCTTGATTAAAATCTCAAATCAATGTGAAGATTAATCGCCATTTTAAAAGAAAACTACAGGAATCTATTGCTTCATTAAGATCTAAAATCCATTCGAGGATTATCTTGGCTAATAAGATTTCTGCGTTAAGCAAATGACGATCATAAGAAGTCCAAGAGTGCATAATGTCAATGCCTAAATTGTACCTGATGACAAACAGAATGTTGATGATCAAGTTGAGGATTAATAAAGTGCTACTATAATATGAAGTGGATTAATGAAAAGATACAACATGAAGGATTAACTATCATGAATTAGTGCTTAAAGGAATGGTTGGTATAATCAAAGAGAGGCATCTTCATCAGCAAAAGCTCAAGAAAGTTAAGTCAGTACCAAAATCAGTCCCAGACTCATACTCCATGATTTCGATAAGGATATATCAAAAGAGTGCCTCCAACCAAAGCAGATATGGGCATTGTATGATAAAGAACATGGCATGCCTCGATTTTATTGTTTGATCCGAGAAGTCATAACGCTGCAACCATTCAAGGTCCATTTTAGATACTTGAGCTCTAAAACTAATACTGAATTTGGATTAGTGAATTGGATGGATTCAGGGTTTACTAAATCTTGTGGACATTTCAGAGTAATGAACACATACATTCTTGATCAAGTTAATATTTTTTCTCATCATTTGAGTCGGGAGAAGGCTGGCAGCGGGGGATATATTAGGATTTATTAAAAAAAGGGAGATATATGGGTAGTATATTAGAACTGGTCAACAAAATTGGACAACACAACTCCAGATGAGGTAAGACATAAGTATAAGATGGTGGAAGTTCTTGATGATTACTCTGAGGAGCTTGGAATCAAATTTCTGTGGAACACGAGGCCTAAGATTACTAACTATATACTAAAGGAATGGTTGCTATAAAGCCTATTATGTAAAGATATATGAGGAGAATTGAACCTCGACATGATTACGATTTTACAAACTATACATTGTACTAAAATATGTAGTTGGTGTTCAAAATATTTTATATTTGCAAATTTAAGGAAGAGTGGGACGGTATTAAATTGTTTACGTCATGAATTCTCCTCATATGGTGGTACTAAGAAAGAATAAGGTGCTTTTAATATTGGAATTCTTGTTTGTTAACTACTTCTCTTATCTGATATGATTAATAATAAAACTAATAACACGTGTAGATTTAATTGCAATAAGTCAGTTGTACATTGCTCCTACTATAGGCCTTAAAAATTCACAATATATGTTCAAAAATACAAAAATCCATAACATAACCTTACATTGTACTTTAAAACACATGCAATGTAGGAGAATATCTAACATGCTTAATAAGTAAAACTACTTAGGAGAATCCTGTACATAATGAGTTAAGTAGCACAATGCTCACACTTAGTGTTCCACAAATGAGAATATTCAAACTTTTGCTATATACTTCACTCTCAACACGAAAGTCAGGCTCAACAGTCTTATCGCAGAGTGATAGCCATAATTCCTCTCCATAAGGATGACCTTCTAACTGGTACATTGGGTCTAAATTTCGTGCATTTGGACAAAACTTATATACATGCAAAAGATAGTTTATGTCTGTAATGTAAGCTTACATCTCTTCAAACAACCTAAAAACTTGTATCAACTTCGACCTCATGTCAGTTCTATTGAGCAATTCATACATCTCCTGGAAAGTCTGACTTCTTTCAAGGCCTCTAAATATAGCTTTAAAGAAAACATAGCTGAACAAAGATGGGAAATGATTACCTGATATATGAGCCAACACTAGGAGATGGTGATCAACATTTTTCCTGAGAAACAGATTTCGAACTGAGTCGTAGAACATCGCTTGATCAAAATTGTTACGAACTGAAAAAGCTATGAAACCATAAAATCGATCACGTGTAACCTTGATTGAATTATGATGAAACTGATACAGTGCCTCCCAATCCATCTTGTCTAAAACTTCTTTAATTCTCAGTGAGGTTTGCCTATTTAACCAAGCCATTAACAGTCTTGCAAAACTGTTGAAAGCATCTGCATGGATAATAATGTAAGAAAAGATCAAACTGATAATGTCCGATTGAAGATTTTCCATAGTTTTGGTTAGTCTTAGAAATGACAGTTGTATGAGTAGATAATGTGATAGAGTAAGAACACTGTGAAGTGGTGTCTGAAATAATGAAAAGGTTGTGTTAAATTAGTTATAATTATACTTAATGAACTTATCATCAAAATGAATCCATGCATGTGTAACAGTGAGGCCAAATAGACTCTTCACCTTTTATGGTTGTATTTTTAACCAAAAGATCTTTAATATAGATTTTGCACTTGATACTGTAAGAATGTTCATCATACTTTAGTGTGTAATACGTGCCATAATAATTACGCTTTACTACATATGTCTTGTGCATGACATTATTATTCTTGGGAGATGCAATATATAAAATGATTTAATTTTAATGCCCCCACAAATGTCATATTGTGTTTAGCAATACATGTTTATTTAATTGTACAAACAGTTAAATCTCGATTTTATAATACTTATAGTTTCTGAAAAATGGTAAAACTACAATGAATCTAAAATAACGTAATATTGGTTTAATATCATATATGTTAGGATAAAATATTTGTTTAATATTATATATGTTATGATAAAATATTGGTTTAATATTAGTTTATATTGGCTTTATATCATATATAAAGTCTGTCATAAAACGATAACCCATTTATTTTAATTAATATTAGTAACAAATTCTCCATTTAATATCAATCTAAGCAATAATATAAACAAACTAATGATAATTGATCTTTTTAAATCTATCAATTTATCAAAATTTTAAATCTAATGTACAATACATTTGATCGAAAATGACAATAATTTATCCATGGTGAATTTATTTAAAATATAGTGAAGGCCATACAAAATTGAAAGGTAAATAATGCATAAATAACTTAAATTATGTACTGTCCTTAATATATACATTAAGAATTTATTTCTTTTTTCAAATTTTAACTCTAAAAATATATATAAAAACATAAAAGTAATCGGGTGAAATTTATTATACAACAATAACATACGTTTATAACTGCACATTATATATTTTAATAAAATTTTAAGGATTATATTTTAATTTAAAAAATTTATAAATAAATTCATTGATATTGGATTTATATGCAACTTAAAAACAGTAATACTCTTGTTATCTAACTGATTTACGGTTGGGCTACAATTGATATATCGTTGAAACATAAAGGTAACTCTAAAATTTAATTGCTTTACGATTAGGCAATATTTGATATCCTTTTGAAGCAGAGAAGAAACTGGCAAACATCCTATACGCTTAAAAAGTTGATTGATTATGCAAACTACACAATAACAACAAAGTTCATCAATGGAGGTATATCATTTCTTTACAGTCAAGGCAGTAGTTCAGGTCTGTTCTTATTTATATTGAGCTTATACGACATTCTTGCAGATGATACATGATTATGTCAAGTTTATTGTACTTTATAACTACTCACAATTTTATTTTCATATTTTATTTGTAATCACATTTAACATGCACATTTATGATATAATCTTTTGTATTTTCAATGTCAATCCATGTTTTTTAAATCACTGCTATGAATTACTTGTACTAATAGAATTAGCCGTGTAATTTAGGCTATGAATTTAGATTCTGGAATTAGTCTTTGCCAAATGGGGTTATGGGTTTAGGTTTTGAATATAATAATTGCAAAACTGGAACTTAGTCACCATAATACAAATCTAAGACATTTTTGTTTACTAAATTAAAACTTTGTTAATATTAAAAGTTTAAAAATTTAAACTCATTTGGATTCCTAAATTGTATTGACACGAATGGGTCATTTGTATTTTCGCATAGGAGCAAGACAATTCTTTAATGGTTTTGAATCACTACAAAAATCATGCTTCATGTAAGAATAAAACCACAATTATATTATCGAGTATAATGTAGTATGTTTTTGCTTGATTGCAATGTAAAATTATGTAATAACTTGCGTAACACCCTCTTGTTTTTGCTTCAGAGCTCACAAATGAAGAAGCTGATATGGAGCAAGTTCAAGACGTAAATATGATTAATACCTGATAACACAATTATTGTACTTAATTTTAATTCTTAATAGATGTATGCCTTGATGGTTAATTATGTTGTATTATATTTTTACATTTTCTTCTCAATAGATGGAAGTAGAGTGGCCAAAGACAACACGGTTTATTGTTTTCATTGATCCATACATGCGTGACAAACAGAACCTGGTAAAACAATGATATGTTTGATTGAATTGTTTTAGTAAATAATCCAATTTTAGAAAATTCCATTATATTGATTCTTTCCTACAGATTCTACCAAAATCAATAAGTTCAAAAATAGTAAAAGATATTTCGTGTAATGAAAAAATCCGACTACCCAGCGGTCGCAACATTAAGGGCAGGTTTGATAATAAGACAAACACTATTGGTCATATTTCACCTCTGTTTCAAGAACTAAAGAGAAATGGAGGCAGCATTATTGTTGTTTTATATCAAGTTCTAGTAATTTTTGGGTTCATATATTATGTGATGAAAGTTCAGAAGTTGATTATATTCTCCTAAAAAACCTGTTGGTGGGTAATTTCTGCAATCAAGGTATTTATGATAGTTAAGTTGGGAGTTATAAAAGGAATTTGAATATTGTTTATCCTTTTGCATAATATCATAATATGAACTCGTGCTATAAATGGTTTGTGTAGATAAGAATGATGCAAGCGGCCGGAAATTTCTATCATTAGTTACACCTTACGCAATTTCTGATGGAGAATTTGTAAGTGTATTCACATCATGCACTAAGAATTCTAAATATATACATTTATTCCATTCATTATTTCTGTATATATTTCATAGTTTGTGATATTGTTGAAATAATATGTTATATCAATACTTTATATAGGAAATTGCATTCAAATTCCATAAGCATTTTGAATTAAATATACCACCAATAGTTTCGTGTTCATTTAAGAATGGAAAACGTTTTAGAAGATATTACTCAAGTGTGAAGGGAATGTTATTTGGTTTGTGAAAACTTGCGTATTATGCAAAACTTAACGAAGAAGACTGATAGGGAGTAAAATAAACCCTGATTGTGTAATTAATATCACATTAATTATACCGGAATTGGGCTGACAGTTAAGCCCATTAGAAAAGGCCCAAAACCCTGAATATTAATTAATTTTGTAATTAATTAATAAGGGATGAATCAGCTGATGATAAAGTCCAAATAAGGATACAATTCCTTGGAGATTGGCCTCCAAGAGATCTCATAGGATAAGGAATCAGTTTCCTACTTCCTAGGACTCCAAAGTCCATTCTAATTCATAGACTTGGCCACCAAGTCTCCTAACTCTAGTCTAATTCAAGGACTCCCAACACCTATATAAGGGGTCTCACCCACGCCAAATCTAAACTATATTTTTTACTTGATCATTGGCAATCAGCAAGGTACGTAGGCATCTTGTTAAGGCAGATCGAGTCACGAGACACAAGAGAAGTCAAATTGAGCCTCGAAGCTCACGGACCCTAGTAATAAATACAGCAATTAATATACCCTAGTTTTCGATCCATAACATTTGGCGCCGTCTGTGGGAAATGTAACAACAACCATGGCGAGAATACGGAGTGGAAACAGTGCCCCTGAAGGAATACCAGCTGCAACAACTCAAACAATTTCGTCAACGGTGGATATACCCCCACACTCGTCATATGCCTCTGCCCAAGAAGGAACCCCGATAGGGATAACCGAGCCTCAGCCATAAGGGACGAATCCTCTAGCCCTACAAGGAACGAATCCCCCAGCTCTACAAGGGATGAATCCCCCGGCTCCTCAAGGGATGAATTCCCAATATCAGCAGCTACAGGCACCTGTGAATCCTCGACCCATTGGGTATGACTATTCTACTATTGTGACCACTAACCCCCCTTATGGGATGCCCCTATACCCCGAGGTTGGAAGAAGTGGACATGCAAATCGGAGTGAAGCACAAAGGCAGACGCCCTCATATATACGTGGTTTTGCTCCTATTCCGGAGGATCAAGAATTCTCTGAACCTTATACTGAAAGAGACTCTGAATCTTCGGATGATGATGTGGCCCCGAGAAGGAGGCGTGCTGGTAAAGAGCCGATGTCTGATGGTAACCAGCGCCCAAGGAGCACCCGAAGGATAAATCCCTAAGAAGTGCAGGAGAGAATCAGGGCTCACAAGGTTGAGATTCAAAGGATGAAGCGCGATTTGGAGGCGCACCTGACTCCCAGACCCCCACTACCACCGAGGAGGAGAAATCCTTCTCTAATCAAAGACCTGGTTGGTCCGCAGAAAAGAAGGGTTGTTGTCCCAGGGGCTGATCCAAGTGATCTTCTGCCCCTAGGAGATCCCGATGATCCCATACCATCTTTCATTAAAGAGATAATGAATGCCCATATATCAAGAAAATTTAAGATACCCACCATTAAGGCTTATGATGGCACCGGAGATCCCGCTAATCATGTCAGGACATTCTCTAATGCACTGTTACTGCAGCTCATAAATGATGTTATTAAGTGTCGAACCTTTCCTCAAATCCTATAGGGAATGGCTCAAAGATTGTATGGTCGTTTGCCTCCGAATTCTATTGGGTCCTTCAGAGAGCTGAGTCAAGCTTTTATTAAGCAATTCATCAGTGGGAGAGTGCATGAGAAAAGTTCAGCATCCCTCATGAGCATTGTGTAGGGAGCAAAGGAGTCCTTGAGAGACTATCTGAATCGTTTTACCAAGGAAGCTTTGAAGGTCCCAGAGCTTGATGACAAGGTAGCTATGATAGCACTGCAACAGGGAACTAGGGACGAGTTCTTCAAGATGTCATTAGCCAAGCGCCCCCCTGAAAGCATGTTACAGCTCCAAGACAGGGTCAGGAAGTACATCAAAGTGGAGGAGAGCATGAGGAAGACAGTAGTGAATAACGAGCCCGCTGGCGGCAAGAAGCGAAAAACTGATCTGGAATATATTGCTAAGAACAAGTATCCTAGAACTGAGCAAAGCAATGATTCAACCCCGAAGAAGGGAGGACCTGGACAAAAGTTTACTGAATTTGCTAAGTTGAATGCTCCCAGAAGTCAGATCTTGATGGAAATTGAGAAGGACAGAGATGTTCGTTGGACTAAGCCTCTGAAAGCTAATCCTACTAAGCTAGATAAGAGGAAATATTGTAGATTTGACAAGGATTATGGTCATGACACCGATGAGTGTAGACAATTGAAGGATGAAATAGAGTTCCTCATTTGAAAAGGAAGGCTGAACAAGTATACTGGAGATGGAGGAGATAGGAATAATAATGGAAGAAAGAATTCCGATGATCGTAGGAGGGATCAAGACGATCAGGGGCGAAATCCCCAACCCAGGAAACCGGTGATAAATGCAATCTTTGGAGGGCCACAACCCCGAGGGCTAGTGATAAATACGATTTTTGGAGGACCAACTGTTGCGGGCTCATCTAGAAACTCGAGGAAAGCCTATACTAGAGAAGTTATGCATATTATCGGGGAAACCCTGAAGAGGGCTAGGACAGGAGTCACAACGACGTTCGATGATTCTGACTTGGAGGGTGTTAAATTTTCACACGATGATCCTCTAGTCATAACACCAGTAATAGGGAACAACCCAGTGAAGAGGGTCCTTGTAGACAATGGTGCCTCGGTGGACATTTTACTTCATGATAACTTCATAAGGATGAGATATAATGATTCCCAATTAACCCCAACTGATATGCCGATTTATGGATTTGCTGGAGTAGAATGTCCTGTTGAAGGGATAATTAAATTACCAATGATCATAGGTCAGGAACCGAGACAAGCAACACAGATGTTAGACTTCGTAGTGGTAAAGGTCGGATCACCTTATAATGCAATAATGGGAAGAACGGGAATACATGCTTTCAAGGCAGTCCCTTCGTCTTACCATTCAGTGATGAAGTTTCCCACCCAGAAGGGGATTGGGGAAGAGAGAGGAGATCAAAATATGGCAAGAAGTTGTTATGTGGCCTCTCTTAGGGCTGATGGAGCAGGGGGCAGGTTCTGCCTATTGAAGATCTGAATATTCGTGAGAACGATGAAAAAAGAGGAAAGAAAGTTGAAGATTTGGTTCTGATTCCTTTGGTTCCCTAGGATCTTGAGAAAGTAACCTTCATCGGAGCATCACTAGAGGAGCCCCTTAGAGGGAAGTTGGTGAGGTTTTCCAAGAGAATAGTGATGTGTTTGCATGGTCAGCAGCTGATATGCCTGGAATAGACCCGGAACTGATCACTCACAAGCTGAATGTGGATTCAAATCGGAAGACTGTGAAACAAAAGAAAAGAAGTTTTGCACCAGAGAGGCAAGAAGCTATTAAGTAAGAAGTAAAGACGCTCTTAGAGGCCGGTTTCATTGAAGAGATACAATTTCCAGAATGGTTAGCAAATTTTGTAATGGTAAAGAAGGCTAATGGAAAGTGGAGAATGTGCGTGGACTTCACTGATCTAAATGATGCATGCCCAAAGGATTGTTTCCCGTTACCGAGGATAGATAAATTGATAGATGCTACTGCTGGTCATGAGATGCTGAGCTTCATGGATGGATTTAGTGGATACAATCAGATAAAGATGCATAAGGATGACATCCCAAAGGTATCATTAATTACTGAATTTGGTGTTTTTTGTTATCTTGTTATGACGTTTGGTCTCAAGAATGCAGGCCACCTATCAAAGGCTGGTAAACAAGATTTTTAAGGACCTTATTGGCAAAACTATGGAAGTTTATGTTGATGAAATGTTAGTCAAGAGTTTGTTAAAGGCTGATCACATAACCCATTTGAGGGAAGCCTTTGAAGTGTTGAGATATCACAAAATAATGCTAAATCCTGCAAAGTGTGCTTTCGGAGTAGGATCTGGAAAGTTTTTAGGTCTGATGGTCTCCAAGAGGGGAATCGAGGCCAATCCTAATAAAATAAAGGCTATCCTGGATATGGAACCACCACGTTCCATAAAGAACGTTCAGAACCTCACTGGAAGAGTTGCGGCTCTAGGATGTTTCATCTCTAAATTCGGAGACAAGTGCTTGTCATTTTTTAAATCCCTGAAGAAGGTTAAAGATTTCGTATAGAGTGAGGAAAGCCAGGAGGCATTTGAAGAATTGAAGAAATATATGGTTCAAGCGCCGTTGTTGGCCAAGCCAACTCTGAATGAAACTTTATACTTATACTTGGTCGCCTCAGAAAATGCCTTGACCGCTGTACTGGTTAAGGAGGAACTTAAAGTCCAGAAACCCATATACTATTTTAGTAAAATTATGCATGGAGCTGAGTTGAATTATTCAACTATTGAAAAGTTTGCTTTAGCCTTAGTGATGGCTTCAAGGAAGTTGTGTCCTTACTTCCAGGCTCATAAAATTGAAGTTCTAACAAATCAGCCCTTGAGAAACATCATTCATAGTCCTAAAGCTAGCGGGAGGCTGATTAAATGAGCAATATAATTGGGAGAATTCGACATCAAGTATAAGCCACGAGCGGGAATAAAAGCCCAGGCATTGGCTGACTTCGTGGTGGAATGTACCATACCCAACCAAGAAGTCGGGGGCAGGAAGATACTATACCTCAGGACACAGAAGATGATAAAGAAAAGGCCATTACAGAGAAGGAATATTGGGTTCTCTATTTTGATGGAGCATCAAAAACAAATTCAAGCGGAGCAGGGCTAGTTTTACAAAACCCAGATGGGTTCCTTATCGAATATGCTATGAAGCTAAACTTCCCAACTACAAATAATAAAGCAGAATATAAAGCCCTGATAGCTGGTCTCGGCCTAGCAGGAACACAGAGGGTCAAGAACTTAAAAGTCTGTGGGAATTCGAAGCTTGTCATATCCCAGGTCAAGGGAGAGTTTGAGGCAAGAGATGATACAATGGCTAAGTATGTCCGCCTAGTAAGGGTTGTGATGACTCAGTTCGATGAATGCCACATTGAGCACATTCTAAGGGAGGAAAATGCTAAGGCGGATGCGTTGTCTAAGTTCGCTTCATCAGAGATAGAGAAAAGTTCAGGAAGCGTATACTTTCGCGTTTTAAAAACACAGAGCATTAATGTTAAGCTTGTAGTCCCTATAGGGCTGGGGACATCAAGGATATATCCCATTAAGGCCCACATTCAAACTGGCTGGCTACCAAATAATGTGACTGAAGCACGAAAATTGACTGTTCGAGCACTGAGATACCCCTTGATCGATGGGATTTTATATAAAAGATCTTATGTGGTTCCTTACTTAAGATGTCTCAGTCCTGATGAGGCACGTTTGGCTCTTGAAGAAGTACACAAAGGTATCTGCGGGCAACACCTGAGGGGCAGAGCACTGGCTTATAAGATAACCCATTTAGGCTTTTATTGGCCAGAGATGATGGCCGATGCCAAAGACTATGCAAGGAAGTGTGAACGTTGTCAGAATTATGCACCAGTTGTTCGACAACCTCCTGAGATGCTGACTTCCATTAATTCTCCCATCCCTTTTCCTATGTGGGGAATGGATATACTTGAGCCTTTTCCCATGGCCACAGCTCAAAGGAAGTTCTTGATTGTAGCCATAGATTATTTCACTAAGTGGATTGAAGCCAAACCTTTGGCTAAGATCACAACTAAGTAGGTTGCACAATTCCTATGGAAAAATATCATGTGGCGATATGGAATTTACCGTATCCTGGTTACCGATAATGGAACACAGTTCAACAATGAGGAATTCAAGAAGTATTGCAAGGAGAATGAGATTGAGTTGCGGTTTACCTCCGTAGCTCACCCGCAAGCCAATGGGCAAGCGGAAGTGGTGAATCGTATAATCCTGGATGGACTGAAGAAGAGGATCGAAAAATCAAGAATAACTGGGTGGATGAAATACTCCCAATACTATGGGCTTATATAACTACTTGTAGAGTCACTACTGGAGCAACTCTCTTCATGTTAGCATATGGGGAAGAAGTGGTTGTTCCTGTGAAAATATCACACCCGTCTCCCAGAATCCAAGCATACAATGCTGAAGAAAATGAGGAAGGGCAAAGACTAGCCCTGGATTTAATTGATGAGGTACGAGATGAGGCACATGCCAAGATAGTGGAATATCATAAAAAAGCTCATTTTTACTATAACTTAAGGGTAAAGGAAAGGTTTTTCAAACAAGGGGACTTGGTTCTGAGAAAGGTGGAAGCTTCTGCCGTTGGACAAAAGGGAAAACTCGCCCCAAATTGGGAAAGGTCGTACAAGATCAAAAGTGTTCAAGGAAGGCGATCCTACAAGCTGAAGATTATGGATGGTTTTGAAGTCCCAAGAACCTGGCACGCACAGTTACTGAAAATTTACTATGTGTTAGATGGATGAGCATGATTCTCACTTGTCCAAGTGACAAGTAGGTTGAAAAGCACCTTGAAGTTTTGCTTGCTTATGATTTCATGTTTTAGTTTTATAAGACTACTCTTTCAAATTTGAGGTTTATTAAGACTTGTGTAAGGGATGAGTCCTAAAAGTTTATGGAATTTATAAAATTTCCAAAATATGTTTAAAGCCCCTATGGCATGACAAATAAAATAAATGCAAGAATTCCAATAAGAGCATAAAGTTTGATAAATAAATCAAGTTCGAATAAGAAATACAAAAGATGGTCTCAAGGATAAAATAAGATAAATAAGCCACGCAGGGCTAGTAAAACTCCAAGGAGCGGAGGTGTCCTCGGCATCCATATCATCATCCCCTACGCTCTCGCTGGATGTCTCATCAGTCCCAGTCTCTAAGGAAGAAGAGTTGTGGTCAGCTGCTGAAGGCCTAGAAGATGACTCAGGAGGAGGAAGAAGCGGGTCCTGAGGGATGTCATCCGAGACGACTACGTGGGTACGAAACCTCTGTAGTAGTGTCTCATCATCAGGTCACACATAATATGCTGGGTTGATATCGGGACAAGCCTCGTTCACGGTCCCAAGGGCCGTGTCCCAGCCAGTCCTAAAAAACCCAGGGAACATCGTGGTGTCCCTCACCCTCATAGACTGAGTAAAATCCTCCGAGTCCAAATAAGAATCAATGGATCTGTCCTTCTTGGCCCTCAGCAAAACCAATTCAGCATTTGACTCTCCTAGCTCCTCCTCCTTACGCTTCATCTTTCTCTCTAGCAAAGAGTACTTCTTCTGCTGCCTCCTAAGAGCGTTATCAGCGTTATCTGAGGCCTTTTTCCACGATTCAGCTTGCCTCATAGCAGCTTGGAAATAAGCATTAGACTGAAACAAAACAGTAAACAAAAAATGTAAGACAAGAGAATGCTACAAGTGTATAAAAAAGAGTTTGAGAAGAGGGGTCGTACCGAGGCCATAGATTGAGCGCCCATAAGATTTATTCTCTCCATATCTGGTCCAGCCACGATGTCAGTAAATTCCTTGTGGGTCACACCATGGGAGGACCAATTCCACGCATATTTCGTGGATCCCACCTAGGTATCCCCACGACGGAACCCCCAAAGAGGCTGGAAAGCACCAGTAGCAACGGAAGTGGGAGCAGCAGCAGAAACAGGGGATTTTGGGACTTCAGCTCCCCCTGAGGAAGCCTCCACCATAGGCTCCTTATGCTTCCTCAAAAATTTAGGCTCCAAAGCCTTTCCCCGGGTATCTAACCCTGTGAGTCGGGCCTTTTCATCCTCGCTGTCTCCTCAACAACGGGCAGGTTATCTTCATTGATTTCCTTAGAAGCTGTAAAAACAAAAGAAAAACAAAAATAAGTGGTCTCAATAATGCATGAAAAAAGAAAAAATGAGAAGGGAAGAAAAATACCCTGTACAGAAACTGAGGAGAGCCCCACTTGGATAAGGGAAAACTCTTCTTATAAAGTCCAGCTGGAAGTGGCACCGTTATCCTGGATGAGCTCATTATAGATAATAGTCTCCTCGGAGGTTAGGTTAATGGATTTGAGGCTACCATCGCTGACCTTCCCGAAGGAGGATCTGAAGAGGGTGCCCCAGTCTCCATTCTCCCACCTAAGCCCGACAAAACTACTCCTCCAGTGTTGGTTATTGTCAGGGATTGAAGCACTGTTAAAGATGTGTTTGCATTTGGGGCTTTGTCTAATATAGACCCAACCATAGGTATTTTGAGAACTATTGTAACATTGAAAGATTTTCCTAAAAACAGCTACTGACAAAGGGAAACCGCTCCTAAGACACAAGACCATGAAACATAAAATATTTCTCCAAGCATTAGGGGGAAGCTGACAAAGACTAATTTGTAAGTTCGCTAGTAAGATGGGAATGAAATCATGAAAAGGAAATCCAAGCCCAGCGGTAAGGGCGTCTGCATAAATGAATAAAGTGTCAGGTTTCCAGTGGCATGTGCGGTCACTACCTTCAGCGGGAACTAGCCTAAGAGGGGGACGAACGTTATAAAGTTTGTTAAGCTTATCAAAATCTATATTGTACCATTTGTTATAATAGTCAAATGAATTTAGATGTGCATTAGATGGGTATTCATCCCCCCTAGTGTTTATCATGTCTAATAAGGACATATAAGAAGAGCGGATTTCGATATTGTTACCTCGTTTTGAAGTAAAAGCAATCTTTGCCGCTCTCTCAGAACTTTTATCTGCCATTGATGGATATAGGAGATAACTTGAAACCTTGGAAGGAGGAGAAGAAGGCTAGAAAGGCTAGGTGATCACCGGAAAACTTCTAGAGGAGAAGAGGGAGGGGAGTGTTTGAGAAATGAGAAATGAGAATTGTGATTTCTCATTTCCCCCTTCCCCCTTTATATAGTAACAACTATCCGGTAATTCGGCCGGTGAAATAGGAGATTAACCGGCTATAGCCGGTCAAAAGCCCATTTGGTCCCAAAATAGGACAGTTCTAGAAGAATCTAGAAAATTCTGGGGATAAAACATTAATATATATGAAGGATGCTGCAGAATTCTAGAATATTCTGGATGTTGGACTTTGAAGACCAAATACTGGAGGATTCCAGAACAAAAAAAAGGGAAGAGCCCAAAAAAGGCTCGTTAAAATCAAACCCAGTTAAGGGCCCATTAAAATCAAGCCCAGTTAAGCGCCCAAATATTTGAAAGCCCAGTAAAGGGCCCAGAAATTAAAAGGCCCATAATAAAAAAGCCCCCCGGGAGGCACGAGGATTAAAGGATAGGCCCAAAAAAGAGAGAAAAATCAGTCAAGAATTAAAAATCCTGACTTAATTTCGATCAATAATTCTGATCAGTTGGTCCTAGTCGAAATATTGTACGATGAGAAGTTTTGGGCCAGTTATTCGGTCAAGAAATTGGAGATCCTGACCGAAAATAGGTCAAGATTCTGATCGAATACTCCTGGTCGAAATAAGCCATGACCAGAGCAACAGGGACCTTAATTCGATCAGAAAAGTCAAAGTCAGACGTAAATCCTGACCGAAATTCATTCAGGAATCCTAATCGAACGCTCCTGGTCAAAATTCCCCACGACCAAGAAGAAGAGGAGTTAAATTCGGTCAGAGCTGAGGGACCTCGGACAAAATCCTGACAGAAATAGGTCAGGAATCCTGGTCGAACAGTCCTGACCGAAATGACTGTCGACCCAGACTAATAGGAGCCTTATTCGACCAGGATCCTGGTCGAAAGGATTCCTGGTCGAAATTACATTTCAAAAAAAAGAGAAAAATGAAAAGAAAAGAAAATTCCTTGGAAAATTTCTGAAAATTATGAATATTTTCTAGAAATTGGGAAAAATTCTGTAAATTAAGGAAAAATCCCAGAAATTAAGGGAAAATTCCTGTAAATTAAGGAAAAATCCCAGAAATTAAAGGAAAAATCTTGTAAATTAAGGAAAAATCCCAGGAATTAAGGGAAAATTCCTGTAAATTAAGGAAAATCCCAGAAATAAGGGAAAATTCCTGTGGAGTTAGAAAAAATACCAGAAAACTCCTAAAATAATATGAATAAGGCAAAAAGATAATGGGGAGATTTTAAAATAACCCTGAAGCCACGTACAAGGCAAATCGTTGTAAATGTGTAGGTCGCTCCATAATTTACGCGAAAACGATACCCTGTAAGGGAACGAATGAACTTAACTTCTGTGAAATCTTTTACGGTTTCCCAGAAGTTGGGGGGTAAATGATAGGGAGTAAAATAAACCCTGATTTCGTAATTAATATCACATTACGGAATTGGGATGACAGTTAAGCCGATTAGGAAAGGCCCAAAACCCTGAATATAAATTAATTTCGTAATTAATTAATAAGGGATAAATCAACTGATGATAAAGTCCAAATAAGGATACAATTCCTTGGAGATTGGCCTCCAAAAGATCTCATAGGATAATGAATCAGTTTCCTACTTCCTAGGACTCTAAAGTCCATTCTATACATAGACTTCGCCACCAAATCTCCTAACTCTAGTCCAATTCAAGGAATCCCAACACCTATATAAGGGGACTCATCCTCACCAAACCAGAACTACATTTTTGACTTGATCCTTGGCAATCAGCAATGTACGTAGGCATCTTGTTAAGGCAGATCGAGTCACGAGACACAAGAACAGTCAAATCGAGCCTCGAAACTCACGAACCCTAGTAATAAATACAACAATTAATATATCATTATTTTCAATCCATAACAAAGACAATCTACTTTTCACATATTTGAGAATTGGTGAGTTTACTATTAATGTTTTTGACAATGCAAAGGTAGAGAAAGAAGTCGAGGATGATGCAATTTTTAGAGGTAAGATATTTATTTTATATCATAAATTGAATTTAGATGATCAAATGTATTATATTTACAATAGTGCATGAAATTATGAAATCTTAAATGTATACTCTATTTTATATGCAGAGATTAATGAAGAAGATAGCATCCACAATGTTGAATATGCGTCAAGTGTGAATGTTCCAGAAGAACATATTATTGTTCAAATAAATGAACCAGTGCCTAACGTTTTTCAATTCAGTGGAATTATGAGAAGGTCCCATGTGAACAACTCAGGCCATGGAGTGGTACGGTGGCTCACTTGAATGAACAATAATTTTAATGTACTAACTTAGCAATAGGAGTTATCTAACATTTCTTCTTAATGCAGTATATTCCTAGATATATTCAACCTGAGGCAAATGAATGGACTGCAGGAGAGCAGATAGTTTTAAGGACGCAAAATGGAGATTCTCATTTAGGTCTCTCCATTGAAAAAGGAAAAGCAAGATGCTCTGCAGGCTGGAACAGGTTTGCAGAGGACAATCATTTGACTGAAGATCAGAGTATAGTCTTTACAATGCTGCCTAACAAAGGGAATAGGGTTTTTTTCCAAGTTGAATGACATTAGCATCCTACAATTTCTTTTGACACATTCACATCCTTGTAAAATTATGAAATCTACCTATTTACTTCCCGCGGCATAAATTATGACACTTCCCTTATTACATGCTCATAGGTTCGTATATGGATGATAATGGGGATAAAAGTTGTGGTATAACATAATATGGAATTTAGTTTCTATGTCATAATATTTTAATTACTAATTCTTAATATGCAATATCAATAAGTATGGCTTATATTATGAATACGTTAAAAACCTTAAATTCAATTGTTGACATTCTTTACACTTTTAATTAGTCCTTTTTCTTATGACAAAACATGATTATCACTCTTGAAATATAGAAATTTACTTACAAATAAAATTTTATTCTCACTTAAATAATTACGGAACTGCTGGAATAATAAACTAAATATATTTTGAAGAAAATGTAAATCAGAATAGAAATAAAAAAAACATTCATTATTTTCAATAAAAAACTAATAACATTATTTATTAGGTATTCAATCCTCTATAATTTCTTCAATATCGTGGTCGCTAGAAGTGTCATATGTAGAATTTGGTTATTGAAAGTTAGCACCAAAAAGCACCATTCTGAATCCTATAACATCACAAAGTTGGATCAAATTAGTAACTTTAAGAGTTTTTAAAAATATAAAAATTTGTAGCTCTTTTAAGGTAAATTGTATACCTCTTTCTCATATTGATTACATCAGCATTCTGTAGATTAATGTAAATCCTTGAAGATTCAACAGTACCAATAACTGCTTCGCCTACCAAATAATACAAATGGATGAATTTCATGCAAAATAACCAATTTTAATAAATGATATTCAGATTATTCTGAGGAATGTAACAATCTCACTGTGCAACCATAGGGGTCTCATACTTGCCAGAATTACTATAATGGGACTTTCCAAAACTTCCTTAAACGGTGGATCAAGGGATTTAACATGTTTACCCCATACAGTAACTCTAACGATATTCATGTTTATCAAAAGTAAATGAATGGTAGATCAATATTCTAATTTTGATATCTAATTTTAATATTCTAATTTCTAAACATGTAATTAATAGATTCTTAACGCGGAACTTTCCATCGGTTATTTCAAAAGCGAATAATTGTTTGATCACCAATATTAGAAGGAATAACTTGAGAAGGTTCAAGATCTTCGACAACTCCAATAGCATCTGCAAAAACATGTAAAGTTATTAATAGACCCGAGGTAGAATATAAAAAAACATGATAAATTTTGAGAGTGGTATACAACCTATAAGAATATCAGAAATATCGCCAGTTCGGTATCCTTTTGCATTTAATATCATGTCTTCAATATGAACAAAGTCAAATTTAGGATAAGCTATTGTAGTGTCATCTTCCGATAAAGGTTTAACCACTATTTTGCTATTAAACGTGATATATATTCTGGAAGATACAAACCCTATGCTTCCTTGTATCCTTTTTGGTTAAGAAATCAGAAATCCCATACACATTTAATTCATTTATAACTTCTCTAAATATTTCCCATATATCAGTAGCAATGGTGGCGTGAATATGTCTGAAAACAACTACATTCGTCAAAATTATAGTTTCATGTCAAAATAAATTGAATATAATAAGACAATTCTTGATAGATATGTTGTACAGGAATTGTACCTCAGCATCCAGAAGAATAATCTACAATGGATGAACTTGTTGCGGAGGAATTTAACAAATCGACAGCCTCGTACAAATTGTTGTCCTAAGTAATATTGGCCTCATTAATCTCAATACTAGTAGTTACTTCTTTCTGAACAATCTCATTCAGAATATCAGGAATAGGAATATCCTCTGGTCGCTGCATAACGGTAAATAGGACATTCATAACATGACTACTAATGTCAATAAAATTTACACAATTGTGATAAAAATATAAATACAATACCACATCTTTCTTATTTAAGTAATGTGTTACAGTGTTCCCAACTAGCCTCTTCACAACACGATCCATGAGGATGACAGTAATCAATGTTGAATTCTCAGCTAAGACTATTAAGTGAAACCTAAATATTAGGATGGTAATTAGAAAAGATTGATTAATAAAAAATAAACAATGTACTATGTATAAGTGTTGCAAAGCATTACTAATCCAAACAAACCTCTTCTCAGCAAATATCCAGTTTTTCTTACAATTTTCACATCTAAACTCGTTCCCTTCTTTTTGAATATCTATTTTACATTTCTGACAACTATAGTACCACCAATTGCCTACATATTCAATCTTAAGAATTTTGAACGTGCAACAAACCTTCTTCTGAAATATTAGTAAAACAATGGAGATAGTAAAAAGATGTTATCATTTCAATTGTATAACGAATGGAATAAGGTAAATATGAATAACAAACCTTGACATTTAAAGTAGAACAACTGTCATTCAAATCTTTCAAACTTAACCTTTCAATGGAAGGTATAATTGCAATTTCGGTTGACATCTTTTCAGGATTTCCAGGACTTTTGAAACCTTCCTCCAACAATCTTGTTTAATGAGAAAATGATGTTAATGTAATAAGTGTGGAACTAATTAACCAAACTTTTTATTTTGATATAAAAAGAAAATACCTCTCTCACACGCGTTCGTGGAGAAAAACTGAAGGAAGAGCATTTCTACAATCGACTCATTGTTCAAGTTTAGGTAAAACTTTGAAGATGGAAATGAACCAATTTGTAAAGTTTCTAAAAAATAAATTTATTCAAAGAAATTGAGATATATTACGAATATATACATTGCTTTATATTTGGATTCATAAACGTAAACTAATTAAATAACATAAAACTATAATATATTGGGAATTATAATTGAAATGATTCTATTGATACCCCTGAATATAGATAGTTTGGTATTGTTTACAATTGCTATGATTGGGTTCTCCTCGGTCTTTATAAAATCCTCATTCACAGCTATGGCCAATTCTCCCCAAATACTCACTTTGTGAGAAACTCTGCATTTATACGACGTCAGATAATAAATTATTTTATTTATTATTCTTTATATAAAGAGTATTCATTCTTATCAAATAATTAGAATTTACCTTCCATCCATAAGCATAAATCTGACAACATCTCTTGGTCCATATTTGTTAGATATTCGATTAACTTTCTCATATTCGTCAATTACTCCTATTAAATCTACAAATGTATGATTCAGACTATTAAGAATTATCAATGTTTCTCCATATGTGGGTTTAATATAGAATATATAAAATTCGCACAATGACTTTATCACCTATATTCTCTTGTAAAACTAAAAATGTAGATAAAAAAAATAATCATACCTGCGGTAAACTCAGGATTCTCGTTCTCACCCAAATGTTTTGTTTCTTCCCCTAGGTCAGCCATGTCCATGAATTCGAACTTATAACGCGGAACCATGTGGAACCATACCATCATCCTCAACACGTTGAATAATTGTGGATCCCAGTAACCTTATACATAAATTAGTTGACACGGGTTTGAACTTGCCAACAGTATCCCTTACTGTAAAGTTTTGAAATGTGTAAACATGACCCTCAACCACATATCTTCCAATCGCCTTCGAATTATCAGGAAAACATAGGTGTGTACATGAGAATTATGTTTTTTACAATGATAAATAAGGTTAATATGTATAATAAAAATTAGACTGGATATATAGTTATTATGTGAAAAATACATGGAAATTTATTATCGAAGCAAGAATCATAAGAATTATATACATCATCGTCCATTAGAATGAGATTGTAGCCTCTAACGGAATCATTTTCAGATGATATAGTTTGCCATATTCGTGTCACTCTAACTTTCAATCGCCATGTAGTTCTGTTCTTTTGGAGATATTTGATGTGATCATACAAAAGAGAGTGTTATTTTGACAGATTTATTATACTATATATTTAAGGTGGAAGTATTATGTTATGTGATTGAAACCAATTTTGCAGTGTTAACATCGATTACGGAAAGTGATTGATGCAATCTAGAAAATAGTACGTTCAAATCTCAGTGAAGGGCTTATCTATTAAGAAACATTTATCCTAATTGATACTTTGTTGTAAATCTAAAATACGTAAATTAAGAAATAATGTAAACCAAATTAAACACAATTATCATAAGGCATCTATTATATCATAATAATGTCATAAAAATATCATGTATAAATCTTTTTCATAAGTAATATGTCATAGCCGCTGATAATCTACTTATTTTCTATTGTTAAAAAATGATGCAATTTTATCCTTTGATATGAAATTTAATAATTGTCATTAATAAAGATAAATATTGGATAAAGTTGTAAAAAACAAATTACTTCACCTTAATTTGAGGTTATACAAATGAAGACTCAAAGTAGTTTTGATGAGTAAATATTATACATCTGAGTAAGTTATGTGAATAACAAAGCGACATGGATTCTGCAAAAGTCTTTACAAATAAGTTCTTGGCATGTTCAACGAAAGAAAACTACGAATCAAACGAAATGGTAATGTTTTTTGCATTCGTCACTATTTACTTTCTAAACCTTGATAAATAAAACAACAAACTCAGCACATCGGACTCAATATAAGAGTCAAACTGGACTTTAAAATTAATAAAGAATCAACAGCAAACTGAGCCTTAAATTTATATAACATCTATCCAATTTATAATTTTTTTATATGTAAAATAATTGTTAAACAAATCTTCATTTAATAATATAATTATGTTGTAGATAAAATAAGTTAAAAAAATTATTAATATATATAATTATGATAATAGGTTTCTCAGATATAAATCTTAAATTACGTAACAATTTGATATAATTTTAATCAGGTCGCGTTACTCGACGTCGCCTCCCGGCGCCGTCTCGGTTTTATTTAATATATATAATTCTATTCGGTGGAAGAGTATTTTCTTATTGATAATTAGGGATGGTCATTTGACCCGTACTGCGCATTGTTAATCCGATCACAACTCTTCGAATATTTCTCGGTTTCCTCCAAACATACAGCTATATTTTTGGGTTACTCCACATACTCTCGCTCTAATCATGCTTTCTATATTTTATGTATACATATTATTTAATATATATATATATAAATTAAAATTTTGTATATTTCTATAATTCACATTTATTCAAAGTAAATATTTCCAAAACTAAAATGGGGCATAATCAAACCCTAAATTTTTAAAGCTTGTTGAATTAATATTGACCATAAGTTTCATGGTTAAACAAAAAAATATTAAGTATAATATATTAATAATTCTAAAATCAAAATTTTTAAAAATTAAATATTTCTAGAAGGCAAATGGAAAATTGTTGAAAATACATGTTTAAATTAGGGTTGATGGTGCAGGGCTTAGGGCCTGCTTAACCTAAACCTTAACCGTTTAGTTTCTTTTATTTATTTATTTTCCTATATTTTTATAACCCTTATATTTCTAAAATTAAAATTTTTAACTACTAAATATTTCCAAAACCACCATTAGAGGCCACGATCAGGGAGAGAAAAAAGTCCTCATTCGAAAATTGTTAGAGGGAAAATAACTTTTTAAAAATGTAATATAATCATATTTTTTTGACTAAATATAATTCATAAAATGTATAACAATTTGATATTATTTTTATATGATAGTGTTATCAGAAAACGTTACTTGCTCCATGCCGCCTCTCGGCGTAATTCCACACCCATATTTTCGGGTTCTCCATACACAAGCACTCATTAAAAGTTCTCCATATTTCATGTACACACCCGTTAAAAGTCCTATAATATTTATGTAAAAACTATATATTTCTAAAATCTAAATTTTTTAAAAATAGGTATTTCGAAAACCTATATTAAAAATTTCCGAACACTAAATTATTAAATTAAGATCTACTCTTAATGTGCTCAACGGTTCTCGGCACTAAATCCTAAATAGTTGCGTATTTTATTCATTTTTCCAAGTATTTTTAAAATCTAAATGGTGGATGGTTATTATATAAAATATTAAAAATTATTAAATTTGGGTTCACGATTAAATTATAAAATATTAATTAATAAATAATTATTTCTAAACTCAAATTTAAAAACTAAATATTTTTAAAAACACAAATGAGAAATTATTGAACCCAAATTAGTACCCAGACTTAAATTACAGTAACAAATCTGAAATAAAGTGTGTAAGGTAATATCAATTATATTATTATTATTATTATTATTATTTTATTATTATTGTGTAGTTAAATAATTACTTTTTTTAAAATGAGATCCAGAAACCCGTAAAAAATATAATTCACGTAATTTTGTAATTCTATCATCTTGTAATTTTGATTTATTATGTCCAAACATAAAATTTTGTATACATTACTATGTTTTATTAATTTAAATAATATAAAATTTAGGTCCTACTCAACGATGATTTTGAAAATGGTTCTCATAATTTTACCGGATCTAATTATATCAACGAAAATTACTCAACCTAACTTTGATATCCCACATTTTTTTATAGATTTTACTTGATGAGTAATGTTGTCTTATCTATAATGAGAAATATGATTTAAGCGATTTTGTTAATATGTCAATTTAATATATAATTTTAAATAATAATACAGCAAATATATTATTATTATTTATTATTATTATTATTATTGTTATTATTATTATCATTATTATAGTATATTTGACTTTTGATGAAATTTGTTAAGTGAAATAATAATACGTAAAATAATATTAGTTACTCAAATCTCACATATTCTTTTCAATAATCTTCATGATACCTAATAAATATAAAAAGATAAGTTGAAATAGTTATTTAAGTTTCAAAATAAAACTATATCAAACCAATCGTGAAAATTTTAGTTATTATAATTTTGAAACTTTTCAAACTTAAATAAGATTAAAATTTCCCAACTTATAAGTTTATTATTTAAATAAAGAAGTTATATTTAAAAAGTGGTACCAAAACTTAGCAAAAAAAGTCGTAACAAAATATTATGTTATCAATTTCTTATTTCTACGTCAATTTCTACGTCAAATTGATTGTACTATATATTTTAATAATTAATTAAAAACATGCAATATCATTTAATGTAAAACACGGTTTACATATATTTTTTAAACCTAAATAGCTTTTTCAGGGTAGGATTTTTTTTCTTAAGTTTTTTTTTGAGATTACAAAATTATCTCTTCAAATTTAAAATAAAATAAAATTATAGTAAATTTTATTTAACATTAATCTCATGCATGAACTAATAAATTTGTTATTAATTACATTTCTTATATAAGAAAAGCTAATAAATAAAATGTAAATATAAAATTTTCAAAAACAATTATAATTTATTTAAGAAATTTTAGTATTAATCCATCAAAAAAATTAACAAACATTTAGATCCATATCAAAATTATTCCATTAATATAATTCATTAACTGTATAACAATTTGATATTATTTTTATATGATAGTGTTATCAGAGAACCTACTACTAACTCCACGCGCCCTCCGCCTCAATTCCACACGCATATTTGGGTTCCTCCGTACACCATAAAAAAATTACTGAACCCTAAATTATTATGAATTATAAATTAAGATCTACTCTTAATGTGCTTAAACGTGTTCGGCAATAAATCCTAAATTCTTGTGCATTTTTTCTAAGCATTTGTAAAACCTAAATGGTGGATAGTTATTATGTAAAATATTAAAAATTATTAAAATTTGGGTTCTCGATAAATTTATAAAATATTATTTAATAAATTATTATTTCTAAACTCAAATTTAATAACTTAATATTTTTAAAAACACAAATGAGAAATTATTGAATTCAAATTAGACCTGAGGAGACTTAAATTACAGCAACAAATCTGAAATAAAGTGCGTAAGGTAATATCAATTATATTATTATTATTATTGTGTATTTAAATAATTAACTTTTGTAAAATGAGATCTAGAAACCCCTAAAAAATATAATTAGTGTAATTTTGTAATTCTCTCATCTTGTAATTTTGATTTATTATGTCCAAACATAAAATTTTGTATACATTACAATGTTTTATTAATTTAAATAATATATAATTTAAGTCCTATTGAACGATGATTTTGAAAATGGTTCTCCTAATTTTAGCGGATCTAGTTATATCAAAGAAAATTACTCAACGTAGCTTTGATATTCCACATTTTTTTATAGTTTTTACTTGATGAGGAATGTTGTCTTATCTGTAATGAGATATATGATTTAAACGATTTTGTGAATATGTCAATTTAATATATAATTTTAATAAATAATACCGAAAATATATTATTATTATTATCATTATTATTATTATTATTATTAGTAGTAGTAGTAGTAGTATAGTATATTTGACTTTTAATGAAATTTATTACGTGAAATAATAATATGTAAAATATTTTGAGTTACCCGAATCTCATGTCTTCTTTTCAGTAATCTTAATAATACCTAATAAATATAAAAAAATGAGTTGAAATAGTTAATTAAATTTTAAATAAACTATATCAAACCAATCGTGAAAATTTAATTATTATAATTTTGAAACTTTTCAAACCTAAATAAGATTAAAATTGCCCAACTTATAAGTTTGTTATTTAAATAAAATTTGAATGAAGTTATATTTAAAAAGTAGTACCAAAACTTAGCAAAAAAAAAGGCGTAACAAAATATATGTTATCAATTTCTTATTTCTACGTCAAACTGATTGTATTGTATATTTAAATAATTAATTAAAACATACAATATCTTTTAATGTATAACTCGTTGTACATATAACCTAAATAGTTTTTTCACGGTAGGATTTTTTTCCTTAAGTTTTTTTTAGATTACAAAACTATATCTTCAAAATTAAAATTAAATAAAATTATAGTAAATTTTATTTCTCATTAATCTCATGCATTAAATAATAAATTTGTTATTGATTACATTTCTTATATAAGAAAAGCTAATAAATAAATATATAAATATAAAAAATTTCAAAAATAATTATAATTTATTCAAGAAATTTTAGTATTAATCCATAAAAAAATTAACAAACATTTAGTTACATATCAAAATTATCTCATTAATGTGGAGTTACTTAATGGAATAAAAAATCTAATAAAATAAGCATACGGTTCTTTTCATAGATATTATACACACACCTTAGTAGTTACCAAAACAAATAATAAAAAAATCTCTTTTATTATTTGAACTTCTTTGCCAAATCCTACAGATTTGGTGCAATATTTCTTCTCGGCTAATTAACAAACTCAATGGTTTGGACCAACAACTGCATTTACATATTTGGGCACCATATTACCTCTATACTTGTTAGTCGCTAAACACGCGCTAATATTACACGCAAGTATACGAGTTCATAAGTAGTATAAGATATAAATCAGATTCGATCCCACAGAGACTGTATTGGTTAACTATCTAAATTATGCGCCTAAGCAACAATGTATGGTTATTATTCAATGTTAAGACTTTAACAAAGTGAGAATATTTATAACTAAGAAATATGCTAAATATTACAACTACGAGAATAAAATAGACTGAGTTAATATATATGACAGGCATGGGATTCTAACTTCATTAAGTACTTCATTCAAAAGCCTTATTATTCTCAATCTTAGCATGCAATGGTGATGACACTAATCAAACAACACTAAACTGATAAACGCCAACTTTCGTTGCACGAGTACCATTCTACCAGACATCCACAAAAGAGATAGAAGCTGAATAGGCACCAATTATATTGAGACCCTATATGTCTATAGAATTTGACAACATAACGGTTTAAGCACAAGTTATCTATCTTGATTACACAGGGCAAGTAAGATGCGTAAAATTACCTACGAATCATGCATAACAATACATGAACCTATGCTAGCATGCCAAGTTCTAAATCCTTAAATTCACTTTCGGTTCATTAAGAATTAACACACTATCTTATAAGTTCGGGACGTTCATAAGACGAATACGCACAACCAATACTAGGATATCATACAATCACCATATACTAAGGCATCAAACAATTTAACTAAAAATATCCATAAATAAATCCGCTAGAACCCCACGATAACGATTAGCCCATAATCGAACTCATCATCAACGTGGGTTCCAATGGAAAAATGATATAACAAACGTAGGCTTTATACGAATAAATAAAACCAAAGTACACACAAGAATATAGGTTCAGCAAAACAAGAAACAAGCATCCAAGTTACAACTTAAAACAAAGATTCACAAGTATAAACTAGATCGTCTTCGCCTTTGTTGAATTGTGCCAAAAAGGTCCCTTACTGTCTTCTCCCTCCTTGATGTCTTGAAACTCTGAATCACTCCATTCTTCTATTGAAAAATGACCTAAGTTATGTTTATATAGCAGTCCATGCATCCCAAGAGACCAGAATTCGAATTGCAAAAGAATCAGGATTTGTTTATCCCGACCTAGCGCGGCCACGCGTTTCACCAGCGCGGCCGCGCTGACTTTCTGTACCCCCGGCGCGGCCGCGCACAACACCAGCACGGGCGCGCCTGCCTTCTGCCAAAACTTTATTTTCTTCTTCTTCTTTATTCCTTGCAGCTTCGAGCCAATCTTTCAAGCTTTTATTTCAACACCTCCTAAACACTATATTAGAATCAAAACAATGCTAATTCACCTGATTCACGAAGTAAAGCCTGAAATGCAAAAATACTTGAAAACACGTTAAAACACAAATAACTTGAGTACAAATACATCAACTCAAAGTTTATTAGAGCATAAATAAGTGTCATAAATGCCACTTAACACACCCGTAAACTTGAATCGATGATTGTCCTCAAGCATAAACAGACTCAAAGAACAAGAAATAAAAATACATGAATGCAACTAATACGAATGCAACGATCCCCAAAGAAAAACTAAACCAATAAACTAGCAACACCTCAATAAATGCAAATATTCGCATAAAGATTCGTCAAATCTCAAAAATCAATCTACACACCAGAGACGTGCGTGTGTGCAAATGCTTACAGATCTACTTTTACAACTAGATCGATAACCATGACTCGCTACTTATCAAGACAATCGCAAGTTTATAAACAGAATAAAAGCTAGACTCAAAATAACTTATAACACTTCAATTCTTATATCGGAGTTAATCATGGATTCATGCTTTTATTCATACAAAACAAAACACATATGTTTATTTGATCATGCAATGAGTGAGGTTCACAAAAGACTTATACAATAGTACCCATGTAGTGAACATTAGGTTAGCGGATCCCAGACTATAGAAGCCTTAGGTCACTAGGCACAAAGTCTCCTAAGAACTTAATAACTCGAGTACTAAAGAGCCCACTCGTGATCAATTATACATAACACTTATTCTTTTTTTTCTTTTTTTTCTATATTTTTTTTTTCTCAATTTCTGAATGAGTGTGTTTCGCTCTATCTCATTCAACCCTAGACTACTCATAAAAATATGAGCCAACTACTAGCCATTTGACATCTAGCCACACAACTAGCAATGAAATCCAATTCTCCAATTTCTAAATATCCATGTCTTTTATTATTAAGAGAATATCCTAAATTCTAAATATAAACAAGCGATTAAACTTGACAAACCAACAAATCATGACTATGATCTAGCATTCTAGCAACCTATAAGGCTTAGTGAAATATAATTGTCTCTAGCATGCAAATCAATCCAATAAGACTCAACATTACTAAATACGACATCACTACACTAGCATCAATATCACCAATTAATCCGAAAAATTATCTAAGGGAATCATGATATAATGCAAATGCATGAAACTACATGAACAAACTATCATAAAACTACCAAAAAAATAAAATAATAAAAAAAAACTACATAGGAAAATATATGTAACTATATGAAATAAAACTATCATGAACATGCAAACTATATGAGACTCACACAAACATATTCCTTCAACTACTACCCCCAAACTTAAAATATTCACTGTCCTCGTGAAGGAAATAGTATGGAATCAGGCATACCTACTCAGAATCAGAATCATCACCCTCAACGGGTGGAGTGTCAGGTGTGTCCGGAGGTGGATACACGGAATCCTCACCAAAAACTAGCCATTGAATGTCAACTCTGGTGGCTCTAAATGCAGTCCCAAGTGCCTGGGTGAGATCGTGTGTAAACTGACTGTGGATATCGTGCATCGCATCCATCCTCCTCGCAAGATGCCTATATTGCATCGAACTCAAACCAGCTCCCATCTCTGCTCCTGCTGCTACGATGGACCGGCCTCCGCTCCCAACTCGGCTCTCCAAGCCGCCTTGCTAGCCTGCTGCGTACCACCAACATATGAATGAGGAGCTGGATGTCCTCGTGGTAGATGATCATAAGAATAACCAAGCCCCTTAGGATCGGGCTTGCCTCCATACCACTCAACCATGCTGTGCAGTGTAGAACTGTCGATAGGAGCACTGGGAAGCTGCAGCTGCTCATGTGCGGGCTAATGAATACCAACCGCCACACACAACTTCGGCACAATGGACGCATAAGGAATAGCACCTGTAGTACCTCCCCTAAAAAATCTCAAGATCCCCTGATAGATCACCATCCCCAAATCAATATAATCACCCTGAAGAATATACCATAGTAGACGAGCACGCTCCACCGTAATCTCATGCACATGCGAAGATGGCATGATATTAGCACAAATAAACGAGTTCCAAGCTCGTGCAAACCTATTCATGCACGAAGCAGGGAATGCGGAATAATCAGTAGTGACTCTCTTCAACTTCCAATCAGTCTCAGGCACACAGAGAGTAGCAACGATCAGATCCAAGTTAAAGTCCTCCGGAGTCTTATCGTTCCATGTATCCTGTCCGGGCTTCCTCGCGGGCTACTCAATCACCCTCCTTCTAGCCTCAGCACTGTACTCGATAGTCATCCCCCTCACCACCATAAAGCCATTTTTCTCCGCTTTAGCATTGGCATAAAACTCCCGCACAATACTCATGGGCACAGCAGTGGGAGCCTCACAAAAAGGTACCCAGCCCATCTCGAGAATCATCTCCAACAACTTACCATCCCTCCCAGATGGCAGAAATCCTTTCTCCTTAGCAATAGTCTTTGAGAGAAGCCTTGTATACTCCTCCTCAACCTCAAGAGTAGAGAACCTGGGCCTCACACCACCAGCTGATGATGAATCGGTGGTGCTGGTTCCAACTTGAGTTCTTTGCCTTTTGGGTGCCATCAAGATTGAATAAGAGAGACTAAAAACTTAAGTGTTTAGAGAGAATATGTGTTTGAGAGTTTGTGAATTGGTGGAGAAGTTGTGTGTAAATGTATATATTTCTAGGTGGAGGGGTGTGAATTTGACAAGGAATAGAAGTGGAATTGATTATGGGAATCGTGGGAATAATGAAATTGACTGGGAGAGGGAATTATGGGATGTGTAAGAGTAAAAATTGGGTTAGAATTGATTTTGGAATCAAAATCCCGATTTTATATGATAAACTGCCGCCTTAATTTTTTTCTGAACAGAGACCCGGCGCGGGCGTGCGCTGAGACAGCGCGGGCGCGCTCTACTCCTGGAAAACCAGCGCGGCCGCGCTCTAGATCAGTGCGGGTGCACTCAGCTCCTGGAAAAACGGCGCGGTCGTGCGCTAGATCAGCGCGGGCGCGCCCAGCTTCTATACTTGTCCCCAAATTTTTTCTTTTTTCTGATTTTTTTATGTTTTTCTCTTTTCTTCTTGCTTCCACTACCTACTAATATACAACATACTTGGGTTTCCTCCCAAGAAGTGCTTCTTTTATGTCGCTAGCTTGACGTAGAATCTTGAGATCAAATGGATAATAAAACGGCACCAACCACCTTGCGGGTTGCCGTATCACCATAATAATGCTTCAATCTCTGACCATTTACCTTAAACGTTTGGCCCGGATCATTCTCAAAAATTTCCACCGCTCCATGTGGAAACACAGTTTTGATTATGAAGGGCCCTGACCATCTTGACTTCAACTTTCCAGGAAAAAGACGGAGACGAGAGTTGAATAAAAGAACTTGTTGCCCTGGCACAAATTTCTTGAGCACTAGACCCCGTTGTGCCACCTCTTGACTTTCTCCTTGTACATTTTATTGTTCTTGTAAGCTTGAAGTTGAAATTCGTCAAGTTCATTCAATTGAAGCATCTTTTTTCCAGCTGCATCCAAGTCCAGATTCAACTTTTTCAAAGCCCAATAAGCTTTATGCTCGAGCTCCAAGGGCAAATGATACCCCCTACCATAAACCAACTGAAATGGCGACATTCCCAATGGAGTTTTATATGCTGTTCTATACGCCCAAACAGCTTCATCAAGCTTCAAAGACCAATCCTTCCTTGATGGACATACCACTTTCTCTAAAATGCGGGTTATCTCTCTGTTAGATACCTCAGCTTGACCATTTATCTGAGGATGATAAACCGTAGCAATACGATGATTCATATTATACCTTTTCATCATGGAAGTGAACTTGTGGTTGCAAAAATGCGACCCCTCATCACTGATTATGACTCTTGGAGTCCCAAACCTTGTGAATATCTGCTTGTGAAGAAAATTGAGCATGACTTTCGCATCGTTCGTTGGCAATGCCTTAACTTCAACCCATTTTGACACGTAATCAACTACCAACAAGATATACTGATTGTTGCAAGATGAGACAAATGGCCCCATGAAGTCAATTCCCCAAATATCGAAGACCTCAACCTCGAGAAGCACATTAAGAGGCATCTCATCCTTTTTAGTCATATTATCCACACGTTGACATCGATCACATTTCAAAATGAACTGATGCGCATCTTTAAATAATGTTGGCCAAAAGAAACCTGCTTGAAGAACACGAGTTGCTGTCTTTTCTCCACCATAATGTCCTTCATAAGACGTTGAGTGGAAATCTCGCAAGATCCCCCCCCCCCCCCCCGTTTCGCTGTAAGGAATACATCTCCTGATGATTTGGTCAGCTCCCTGGCGAAAAAGAAATGGCTCATCCCACATATACCACTTCACTTCATGTAGAAACTTCTTCCTTTGAGCATAAGATAAGTCGGGAGGCATGATATTACTCACAAGGTAGTTCACAATGTCTGCAAACCATGGTTCTTCTTCTTACACTCCAAACAGCTGCTCGTCGGGAAAAGACTCATTTATCAATGTCTTATCCAATGAAGTAGAATTAGGATTCTCCAAATGTGAGAGATGATCAACAACTTGATTTTCAGTTCCTTTTCTGTCCTTGATCTCTAGTTCAAATTCTTGGAGCAAAAGAACCCATCGAATCAATCTAGGCTTCGAGTCCTTCTTCGAGACGAGATATCGAATTGCAGCGTGATCAGTGATCACTGTCACCTTAGTCCCAAGTAGATAAGATCAAAATTTCTCAAAACCGTAGACAATAGCCAAAAGTTCTTTCTCCGTAATAGTATAATTCAGTTGAGCACTGTTGAGGGTTTTACTAGCATAGTAGACCACATGAAATATGTTGTTCTTCCTCTGCCCAAGAACAGCTCCAACTGCATAATAACTTGCATCACACATCATCTCAAAAGGCTCATTCCAATCAGGTGCGGTTATGACAGGTTCCGTGATTAGACACTTCTTCAATGTCTCAAATGCTGCAAGACACTTGTCGTCAAATTTAAAAGGAAAATCTTTCTCTAGTAAACTACACAATGGCTTTGAAATTTTCGAGAAGTCTTTGATGAAACGCCTGTAGAAGCCCGCGTGACCAAGAAAACTGTGAATTCCCTTGACAGAAATAGGTGGGGGAAGATTCTCAATGACCCCACCTTGGCCTTATCAATCTCAAGACCCTTACTAGAAACCTTATGCCCGAGAATTATCCCTTGACGCACCATGAAGTGATATTTCTCCCAATTTAGAACCAGATTGGTCTCAACGCACCTCTTGAGGACGTGTCCAAGATTTTGCAAGCATTCATCAAAAGAATCGCCAAAGACTGAGAAGTCGTCCATGAACACTTCCACATTCTGGATAATCATATCAGAAAAGATGGCCATCATACATCATTAAAATATGGCTGGTGCATCACACAGACCAAAACACACTCTTCTAAAGGCGAACGTACCGAATGGATAAGTGAAGGTAGTTTTCTCTTGATCTTTTGGAGCGATACAAATCTGATTATAACCCGAATAACCATCCAGAAGACAATAGTACTCATGACCAGCCAACCTGTCAAGCATCTGATCAATGAAGGGTAAGGCAAAGTGATCATTCCTAGTGGCCTTGTTTAGCTTCCTATAGTCCATACAGACTCTCCACCCCGTGACTGTCTGTGTAGGAATAAGCTCATTCTTCTTATTTGCTACCACAGTAATACCACCTTTTTTGGTACACATTGAACCGGGCATATCCATGAACTGTCAGAGATAGGATAAATGATCCCTGCATCTAGCCACTTTAGAATTTCCTTCTTCACTACTTCCTTTATGATTGGATTAAGTCTTTTTTGCTGCTCGACTGTAGGTTTGCTACCTTCTTCTAGCAGAATTTTATGCATGCAGTAAGAAGGGCTGATTCCCTTGATATCTGTTATAGTCCATCCAATTGCCAATTTGAACTCTCTCAGAATTCTCAAAAGCTTTTCCTCATCGCTACCTGAAAGGTCAGATGCAATAATAACTGGCAGAGTAGATACATCACCTAAAAAAGCATCCCTCAAATGTTCAGGTAAAGGCTAATCTCAAGAGTGGGAGCTTCCTCAATAGAAGGCTTGAGGCGTTTAGGAGCCTTGCTCAATCTTCCATTCCAAGAGATTCAAAAGGTATATCGATCTTCCTTTTCCAAGGGAAAAGCATTCAAATACTATAGTTGCTCATCACCTTCGTCATCTTCACTATCTGAATTTCCAAATAAGGCTTTTTCTAAGGCATCAGACCTTAGCATTTGATCAAGTTCCGATGTGATCACAGAATCGACCAACTCGACTTTTAAGCACTCCTCATTATCAGTAGGAAATTTCATAGCATTGAACATATTGAAAGTCACATCCTGATCCAACACTCGCATTGTAAGCTCGCCCTTCTGCACATCAATCAAGGTTCGGCCAGTTGCCAAGAAAGGCCTTCCCAAGATTATGGGAATCTTCTTATCCTCCTCGAAATCAAGAATGACAAAATCAGCAGGGAAGATGAGTTTATCCACCTTGACCAAGACATCATCCACAATACCTCTCGGATATGTAATAGAATGGTCGGCCAACTGCAAGGTCATGTAAGTTGGTTTGGGATCAGGCAAGTCCAGCTGTTTCAAAATTGACAAAGACATCAGATTGATGCTAGCTCCTAAGTCACATAAGCATCTGTCAAAATACACTTCCCCAATATAGTAAAGCTTCCTGGATCTTTAAGCTTTGAAGGCAACTTCTGTTGCAGGACAGCACTGCATTCTTCCGTGAGAGCGACAGTTTCTAGATCATCTAGCTTCACCTTCCGAGAGAGAATACCTTTCATAAACTTTGCATAACTAGGCATCTGCTCGAGAGCCTCAGTGAAAGGTATGTTGATATGAAGTTTCTTGAACACCTCCAGAAACTTGTCGAATTGCTTATCCAGCCTTTTCTTCTGCAGTCTCTTAGGAAAAGATGGTGGATGATAGATCTGTTTCTCCCCTGTATTACCCTCAGGAGGAGTGTACTCAACAGTAGTCTTTCTCGGTTCCACTTCTTCATCCTGCTACTCTACTTCTTTCTCAGCTCCAGCTTTTTTAGTCAACTCTCGAGTTTGTTCGGGATTAGCAACCTTTCCAGACCTCAAAGTGATTGCCTTTACCTGCTCCTTAGCTTCCTTCTTTCCTGGTACTTCAGTGTCACTAGGTAGTGTACCCGGCTGACGATTTAGCAAGGCATTGGCAATTTGCCCAATTTGATTTTTCAAGGTCTTGATAGAAACAGCTTGACTCTTGCACATGAGCTTCAACTCCTCTAATTCAGATTTTTCATTAGCTTGTTGTAGCTGGAGTTGTTGTTTTAGTGCATACTGCGGTTGTTGAAAACCAGGGGTTGTACTGCTTAGCTGGATACTGCTGATAAGGCTGTTGGACCACATTCTGAGCATTGTTCCAACTGAAATTAGGATGATTGCGGTTGTTTGGATGATAGGTGGCTGGCACAGGTTGCTGCGATCGCTGGAAGTTGCTCACGAACTGAGCTGATTCATTAGAAATTACACACTGATCAGTCTCATGGGCACCATCACAAAGCTCACAGACACTAGAGATTTGATTAACTCCATAATTAGCCAAAGTGTCCACCTTCATTGTCAAAGCCTTAAGTTGGGCAGCTATAGCAGTTACTGCATCCAACTCCAGAATTCCTCCAACTTTTCCCTAAGTCAGTCTCTAGGAAGGATTCTGGTACTCATTAGTAGCCATCAGTTCAATAAGTTCATAAGCTTCATCGTACCTCTTAGCCCACAAGGCTCCTCCTGATGCTGCATCAAGCATGGGCCTAGAAGTAGGACCCAATCCATTGTAGAAACAGTTGATAATCATCCAATCAGGCATGTCATGGTGTGGGAACTTCCTTAGCATTTCCTTATATCATTCCCAAGCCTCACACAGAGATTCTCCAGTTTGCTGCGTGAACTGGGTAAGAGCATTCCTGATTGCTGTAGTCTTCGCCATGGGAAAAAATTTAGAGAGAAACTTTTGAGCAAGATCTTCCCAAGTTGTGATAGACCCTGCCGGTAGAAAGTGTAACCAGCACTTAGCTTTGTCCCTCAAAGAGAATGGGAAGAGTCGCAACTTGATAGTATCTTCAGCCACACCATTGAACTTGAAAGTGTCGCAGATCTTGATGAAATCTTTAATGTGCATGTTGGGATCTTCGGTAGGAGAACCCCCAAACTGAACTGAGTTTTGTATCATCTGGATCGTGCTTGACTTGATCTCAAAATTGTTATCCGTGATGGCTAGTCTAATGATGCTAGACTGAATGTAATTAATCTTAGGCTTAGAATAGTCCATCAAAGCCTTCAGATTTTCTGCTTGATCACCCATAGCTACTATAGTTTGCTCTTCAACTTTCTCTTCTTCTTCTTCTACTTTCTTTTCTTCCTCAAAAACTTCCCTACGAACTACAACAAGTTCTTCCTCGGCTTTATCCAGTGTTCTCTTACGAGTACGCGAACGCGTATGCATACACCCTCGCTAGATCACCTGAAATAAAATAAGGAAATAGATAAGTAACAATGTCCGAGTCAATGAACTTTAACGACCACTGATGGAAAGCACATAAACTAGTAACTAACACCGCGACGCCAAAAACTTGTTAGTCGCTAAACTCGCGCTAATATTACACGCAAGTATATGAGTTCGCAAGTAGTATAAGATATAAATCAGATTCGATCCCACAGAGACTGTATTGGTTAACTATCTAAATTACGCGCCTAAGCAACAATGTATGGTTATTATTCAATACTAAGACTTTAACAAAGTGAGAATGTTTATAACTAAGAAATACGCTAAATATTATAACTACGAGAATAAAATAGACTGAGTTAATATATATGACAGACATGAGATTCTAACTTCATTAAGTACTTCATTCAATAGCCTTATTATTCTCAACCTTAGCATGCAATGGTGATGACACTAATTAGACAACACGAAACTGATAAACGCCAACTTTCGTTGCACGGGTACCATTCTACCAGACATCCACAAAAGAGATGGAAGCTGAACAGGCACCAATTATATTGAGACCCTATATGTCTATAAAATTTGACAACATAACGGTTTAAGCACAAGTTATCTATCTAGATTACACAGGGCAAGTAAGATGGGTAAAATTACCTTCGAATTATGCATAACAATAAATAACCTATGCTAGCATGGCAAGTTCTAAATCCTTAAATTCACTTTCGCTTCATTAAGAATTAATACACTATCTTATAAGTTCGCGACGCTCATAAGACGAATACACACAACCAATATTAGGATATCATACAATCACCACATACTAAGGCATCAAATAATTTAACTAAAGAAATCCATAAATAAATCTGCTAGAATCCCACGATAACGATTAGCCCATAATCGAACTCATCGTCAATGTGGGTTTCAATGAAAACATGATATAGCAAAAGTAGTCTTTATACGAATAAATAAAACCAAAGTACACACAAGAATATAGGTTCAGCAAAACAAAAAACAAGCACCCAATTTACAACTCAAAACAAAGATTCACAAGAATAAACTAGATCGTCTTCGCCTTTGTTGAATTGTGCCAAAAAGGTCTCTTGCCGTCTTCTCCCTCCTTGATGTCTTGAAACTCTGAATCTCTCCATTCTTCTCTTGAAAAATGACCTAAGTTATGTTTATATAGTAGTCCATGCATTCCAGGAGTCCAGACTTCGAATTGCAAAAGAATCAAGATTTGTTTATCCCGACCCAGCGCGGCCGCGCGCTTCACCAGCGCGGGCGCGCTGACTTTCTGTTCCCCCGGCGCGACCGCGTGCAACACCAGCGCGGGCGCGCCTGCCTTCTGTCAAAACTTTATTTTTTTTCTTCTTCTTTATTCCTTGCAGCTTCGAGCCAATCTTTCAAGCTTTCATTTCAACACCTCCTAAACACTATATTAGCATCAAAATAATACTAATTCACCTGATTCACGAAGTAAAGCCTGAAATGTAAAAACACTTGAAAACGCGTTAAAACACAAATAACTTGAGTACAAATACACCAACTCAAAGCTTATTAGATCATAAATAAGTGTCATAAATGCCACTTAACAGTACACAGAAGCAAATCATATACTTTCCAGTAATAGTTGATCATACTTTGTCATAGAAGAGGGCTCAATGCACCATTGGCTCATGATAGGCCTTGTGGGCGGAGATTATAGGGGTACAAAAAGAAAACATGAAGTGAATCATTGAGTACAGTACCACATTAGTTTGGAACTCAGTCACAACAACATTCAAGGCTCCATCAAACCTTAAGCAGTCAAAGAGGAAATTATCTATGAAACCAATCAACTAAAGTTGGTCAAGAGGTCGCTCAATTTCTAGGGAATGCTTGCAAATATCATATATGGCGTCGTTATCCAGCATCACAGAAACATCGGTGTGCTCCAAAAAGTGAGTGGGTCGAAAGAACACTGTTATAAAACACGCTGCTTAGATAAGTAAACTGATTTCACATAAACAAACGGTGATACTTAGTAACGCGATGGTGCCATTATAATAACTGCATGTGACTAAAAGAATAGCTTGAAGTAGTTACCGATATGATATCAAGACCATTAGCTTCCAATGATAGAACTACGCGTGCCAAGTTCTGCGGATTCCATCACGTATACACTTGTCAATCTCACAGAAAACCAACTCATTGCCACTGCTTATCACACGGTGTTCCTAACAACTTTTCATTACAAAAAATAATTTAAATTAATTCCAAAATGAGAAGACTAACTAATAAAAGAGTAGTAACATTTGAAGATGTAGAGTAGATATGTAAATAAGAACTTTTATAAATGAGCACCATTTATAAATGAAAGACTCAAAATATTATTGTGCTCTGGTGCTAAAGTATGCAAAAACCCGAACTTGATGGTGCTTATTTTCTATGTATATTTTTAATGTATAGATTAGAAATAATATAACCTTACTTGAAGTGTAAACTTGTCAAAGTATCTTTCCAAGAATATATTTTTGTCCCGAATGATAAGAAATATAACTCAAATACGACCTTGTGAATACATGTGCAAAAAATCGTGAAACTCTATTAACATAAAAATTGGCACCATATAAATAAATTTTCAGATTTTTACAGTACTTTAATCCTCAACTCCAAATTTATTGGCGGAAATACATGTCTTAAATTGGATTTTACTAGAAACATATTGCTCATAATAACAAATCAAAAGTAGACATAATAACAATTATAATTTGATAGCTAAAGTAGAATAATGGTTAGTCCAAATTGTTCGCATAGCCTGCAAATTTTCCAGATTACTACATTATGTCCTATCAAGAAAGGAATTTCATGAAGACAAAACCTTAATCCAAGAGTTCACATTTTTAGTAACGCAAGAAAAGCCTAACAAACCATAACTAAATTATCAATCTTAAATTTCATTAAATAAAGCATATCATGGAAATAAAACAGATAGTGATGCACACCATGATTCAAAGAAGGTGGAGAAGGTTGGGCAGTTGCAGTGGATGTTTGTAACCTTCAGACAACTGAACAAACAATGCTTTAGAGGTCACCACCATTCATAGATACAAATTAATATATGTTCCGTTTATACGTATCTGGTAACTTATTTTTCTAAATTGCTTAATCATGTGAACCTCTACGATTAAAACTATAAATATGCCTCATAGAATAGATCTTTGATGCCTGTAAAATTATTACAAATGTCAGAATGTGTATTCAACTTAAAGAAGTGATCTTCGATAACTAGCTATTAGATTAATGAACAATAATATCAAAAGAAAATTCCATTATGGTATTTAAAAGATGTTATATTACAAAGTGAATGATCATATGCTATTTCCTGATAGATAAATGGAGCCTTGCAAACATTCAAAATTAACAAAAATTAAATAAACAGCAAGATTGAAACCTGAATTACCAAAATAATCTCAGTTATAATTCCAATAGAGCCGACAGTTCATCTTCCACTTCTACTTCCTCATCTTCCCTTTTAATACAATTCTGCAAGAAAATAACAAAAAATAAAAAATAAAACGAAATTCTTTAGGACTAAGATCAAGCAGTTGGAGTGCAAAAAATGACTTATAAGAAACAAATTATATTACCAGATTGTGTATCTCAACTATAATGTTTACCTTTAAAAAATACCTCATTTGAAAAATACAAAAGCATTCAAAGCATATAATAGAATATAAATTTAACAAAGCATGAGAAAGTATAATGGACAATTAATATACTTGCTCAAAATAAAGAATATAAGAATATAAATATTAACAAACCATGAGAAAGTATAATCTATAGGATTAAGAAACAATGATACATCTTTTTCATTGTATATTGGTGTGTGAACTTAAACCATGGAATAAACTGAACTTCCCATCTCAATATCATCTTTCATGGCTTCCCATTTGTAAAGTTTTTTGGGTTTTTGTCGTAACAATATGATGAAAGTGCACATGCTACTCCAATCGACTTTTGATACACCTATTCAAAATAGAGAATATAAGAACATAAATGTTAACAACACATAAGAAAGTATAATATATAGGATTAAGAATCAATGATACCTCTTTTTCATTATATATTGGTATGTGAACTAAAACCATGTGATAAACTAAACTTTCCATATGAATATCATCCTTCATGACTTCCCATTTGTAAAACAATTCGGGTTTTTATCGTAACAATATGATGAAAGTTTTGACAATTTTCATATACACTCTCTCCACAAATAATTTAGCAGGATTATTATCTCATCAAATAGAATCGAGATATCTTATTCCACTTTCTCATCTTCCTTTTTAATACCATCCTGCAAGTGAACAACACGAAATCAAAAAATTATCTTTTAGAGTTACCATCAAACAGTTGGAGTGCACAAACTTAAGTTCTAACAAAATTGAAAATAAAATATTGAATCATGATAAGACTAAAAGGATCACCTGATTATGTAGGAAAGAGATAATAAAGAAAAAATCACTACAAAAAATATTTGTTAGAAGATGATATAATAAAATTATGTATGTACAGAAGAAGAAGAAGAAGAAGAATACTGCCCGTAAAAATAAAAATATGTAATCTAATTTCTAAAAAATTTCTATTAACGTAAATATTGTAGATCTATGATTTAAAAATAAAAATATGTAATCTAATTTTTTGAATTTTTCTATTAACGTAAATTGTGGATCTATGATTGATTTGTACAATAATGAAAATATTTTAATTCTAGAATTGATATTGTTTCAAGAAAAGTAGTAATGATTTTTTATTTGAATTAATGATGACATGATTTGAGGATATGTAACTGATTGGGTATAAAAATAAATCAATATTAATAATATGTTTGATCTTTTTAAAATTCAAAAGTGATTTTTTAATAATTATAAATATTATTTAAGATATGGATACTTTATGGATCTTTACATTTTTGTATAAGAATTGATTGATTTAGGAATATGGGTCGACCCACTGGTCAAATTTTGAAAATATGGATCAAAATAATTACAAATGTACCATTTTTAGTACAAATTTTTAGGAGTTTTCACTAGTGCTCATTAAGATATAATAGATATAAATTTGTATCTGGTGTTAAATTTTTAAAATCAAATAACTTAAATACATGTGATGAATGTACTTTAAAACTGTTTAAATTTTTATTGATGTGATTTATTTGGTGTTATAGTAATCATTGATTTTTGCGTAATGAAAATAAACAAACACAAACAAATACTTAATAATTGTAGTAAAAATGTTACTATAATCTGTATTTGTAAGATACAAACTCAGCTTTTGCTTTTTCGAGAGAGATATTTTATATTGTGTAAGAAAAAAATTAATAACGAAAAGAAGAGATTTTGGCATTTATAAACCTGTACACAAAATTACCTTTTACATCTTTATTATATTATAATAACCAGAATGGAGTATAATTTGGTTCAACGGTTATTTCCTAATTTTGGTTGTTAAAATAATAAATAAATAGTGTTATATGTCCATTAAACTACTAAATTGTTAAACTATCAGATATAGTCTATTTATTCTACTAAACTATAACCACAATTTATCATATTATTAAAAAAATAGTGTTATATATCCGCTAGAATACTAAATTATTAAACAACTAGACATACCCTATAATTTTAATTATAAATTTATAATTTTTTATATATTTATACAAATATTTTAAAATTATAATATGACAGAATAATATTTTTTAAAATATTAAAAGAAACTTGTGCATCAGGATTCAAGCTAATATTTAATAGGTCTTAGAATGACAGTTGATCGTGCAAACCGCCATTACTAAAATTAGAAAGATTGTAACATGTGACTCTGTTATTTTATTTAGAAAATACCATATCTTTTCTTCTAGCTTCTTTATCCAAGGAACATTCTCTCAGTTGCGTTGTAGACTTTCCATGTATACGTACAACGAAAGTTACTCATAGATTGACGGGTTGATCATCACCCTATCTTTGTCATCACCCTATCTTTGAAAATATTCTAATAATTTGTTATGTTATTAACCTCAAAATTGTCTAAGTCTTCCATTCGGTGACTCTTAAAAGTCTAGAATTTCACTTATCGAATCAGATTTTACAGAATTCTCGATTTGGATAGTAAACTTTTTAACCAGTTTTTCAGACTTGACTTGATTTTGTACACTTCTCGAATTAGTTTTGCCTACTTTTGGAATTGATGACTTCTCGAATCAGTGAATTTTTGAATAATTCATTATTGATTTCTTGATTTTCGAATTAGAACTTAGTAAAATCTTCATTATATTCCCGCACTTCTTTATTTTGACATTTTTTTAATTATCCATAGGACATGATCCTATATATTTTTTCCAAGTTTATTTCAAATATTAAGAACTTACATACATTATCTTATTGTAAAATTGATTTGTTCAAAGATAAGATTATCCTAGTTAAAAAGAATAGGTAATTAATATATTGGTAACTCGTAGAGTTTCCATGTTTATGAATGTGTTTATAGATATTACTAGACATATTTATATAACTAATAAAAAATATTTAGGAAAATACGGTTTATGATTAAATGTAAATCTTTTTTTTGTCTTTTTTAATATAAAAAGTTTAGTTATCTTTTGTTGTAAAATCATTTTTTGCGGGAAAAATTAATCAAAAGTAATATTTTTGTAAAAAGAAGGAATAAACTTTTTTTAGAAACAAATCTTATAATTATTTATATTTTAAAATCTCCGGCCACTTCAAAAATTACCAATAAATTTATGTTCTAGTTTTATAAATAGTTTACCTATTCAATTTTAAAATGCAATTACGTTAAGAAATATTTTGACCAATGTATAATATAGTAAATAAATCTTAAATATTGAATATTGTAATATATCTGATTAGAACTTTAATTAATTTTATGATTAATTTTAAGTTACCTGGATGATCCCTAATTGATATCTCCTAAATTTCAATTTTTAACCACGATAATTTAACTATTTGCGTGCTAATTTGCAATCCTCATTCAATTTGTTAAAATAAAGTTGGTTGCGTTTTGTCAAGAAAATAGTCGCTCCAAAATTTAAACCTGTTAGGCGAAGATTCTTCCTTCGTAGTGGTATCTCAAGATTCCCTTTTATTCGAAAATTAATTTTTGTAAGTCCAAAATTGGAGTACGGGCATCATATTTGGTGGCATTAATTTGTCTTAAATATTCATAATAAATTGTAAAATTGTTAAGAATGGCATAAAATCGAAACCCCTCAAAAGGCTATTTATGGGGTTGAAGAGTGATCATGGACACCCTTGGGGCATTGATTTAAATTTCGTTCAAAATAAATTATGAGAATATTAGGGTGACATGAGTCAAACCTAAGTCGAGCGTGATTGATTTCTTTAATGTGTTGATAATAAATTATGAAAATATTGGGATGACAAGAAGTTGAACCTAACTGTTATGTTAATGAGCTATGATATCGTGATTAGACACTATTCTGTATGATTTCGTAGGAAGACCCTTTCAGATCTTACAAGGAACTTATATTATTAATTTAACGCCTCGTATCACATAATTGTATGATCATCTGAGTACAAAATTAGTTACATTTTGTTATAACTGAATAAAAATAAAAAAACTGTATATATTCAATTATCTTTAAGCATTTATGTTGACAGAGTAATTTGGTAGCAACAAAATTCGAGGTTTGTGGCCGGAAACAAGATATGTGACGGTGGTTCTTCGTTAAAAATGTGAATAGTATTTGGTGGTTGCGATCAATGGTGGCTAAGATTGCTTAGGGTTAGTGGTGGATCCTTTGTGCTCTCAACTTCTTACCCCTTACAATTTGTCTACATATCTCTATTTATACTGAATCAAGCCAACGTAGTTCTTGTGGAATAAGAAACCTAATGGGATTAGATTTCTCATCCCGAAGCCCAGTAGGAAACCTACTGGAAACCGTCTTCTACTAGCTTTAGGAATGTCCGCCGATGAAGCCAACCACAAAGGCCCAAGGCTTGTCCGTTGCTTCGAGACTTCGCGGATAAGGCATCTCCCCAGCCGAGGTTAACCTTCCACTACCGGTTGTTTCTCTAGTCCGCGGATGCAGGTATAGCCGTGGTTCACCCAAAATATTTGACGCATCATTGTCCCCCAGATAAGGAGCCCCTACCAAATTGCCGGATAAGTGATCCCAAGCTTTTGTGTATAAAGTGCAGGATACTCCGAAGTCTCCCAACATGGACACCCATTGACTACAGAGACAGAGCTCCCAAAGCACACATCAGTGTTCACCTCGCATCCCTAATGAGGACACTCATTGACTACAGAAGGAGGCCTTCCATCTAGGCATACCCCTGGAGGTCTCTAACCACGGATACCGCCTTTCTGTGGTTACATTACAGAAAGGAGTTCTTCAATAGAGTACCCACAGAGAATATGTTAGTAATAATAATTCTCTTCCTTCTTGAAGCATTCAAAGAATTCGTCCAAGTAATATGTTGAAGTTCTCTCCCAAGCCATTTTCTTCAATGAGGGTGCGCCCTAACACTTTTATGTGTTAGTTCCACCTCAAGAAATCAGTCAAAATTTCTTTTCCATACAACTTGAGGGCGCACCTTCTATTTTCATAACATATAGGGCGCGTCCTTGAGTTCAAGGTTTCCTTTATTCATATCAGTCTAGGAGCGCGCCATATGTTTCCAAAGCATTCCTGATCCATACGGTGTAGAAGGCGTGCCCTTCCCTTTATGGGAGAAAGGGCTTGCCCTATCCTTCCTTAAATTTGGGCACAAATGTCCTAATTTTATTCAATTGACCCGAATTTGACCCGAATATTCTTTGTACCAAATTTTGGGCATACCAACTACCCACCAAATTCCATATATTATTGAAAATGAGATTCGAATTTTTAACTTTCTCAATATCTATAAAATTTGTGCAATAATTATTCCATAGGGTGGCCCGGCCTTTGAAGTTGAACATCCACCATTATTGGGAGTAATGGGTGACATAATTGACATGATGTGACAGCTGTCCCACGTCATTTATACCTACAAATATAAGTAAAAAATCATACTTTTACTTTTAACTTTACTCTTTTCTCTATACCATCTTTCTCAAACAGGTCACCGGCACCGATCGAAATTTCATCTGCTCGGAATCAGTCTGTTCTTCATCAATTCCACAATTTTATCCGGTCAATTTCTTCACCGATCAAAAAGGTACACAATACTTTTCATCTTTTCAGACATCATCAAGTAGATTATACATAATGTTGTTATGATTGTTCATCTCCTTTTACTTTTTCTCATGTATTCTTCCATGATTCTTGTATGTATATATATGTATATCATGTATATATCAATTTAGATCCTTAATTTTAGGATTTCAAAATTCAAATTCATGTTTCTGGAACTCTAGGGTAACCTGCGCTCAATTCAGATTAAGGGAGCGCCTTAACTATTTTCTAGGAAATATTCGTTTATTTTAGTCCAAGTTTAACTTGTCATCATATTTTAGTCCATCTTATTAAGGCGCACCATCTTACCATGCGTCTCCTCTTTTGGGCGCTCGTTATAATAATACGTTAAGCAGGGGCACCATTATTCATTAAGGCGCGTCTTCTTTTTTTCTGGGATTCTTTTATACTCTTTTTCCTGTCAATCTTTCTCTTATTTCTTCAACAGACGCTCCCCCAATATACTTTTTCATTTGTTTTGACAGCTGGAAGACAAGGGTGCGCCCTCTCCCTTTCATCCATTCAAATACTTTCTCACCAAACTAGGGATATATTCTCCCCCAAATACCTATTTCAAACCATATTTTCCAGACGTTCACAAAACTCCTGAATTCTTAGAACGAGTGGCGCATTTTATTCTAGATTCTAAGGAAGATAAACTCATGGCGGAATCTCCAAATGACTCTTCTTTATACAATCTCCCTTTGGCTCAAAAAAAGGAAAGAAGAAATTGATTTTGAAGGAAAGATCACCAGCCCATGTTGATACAGATTTGAATGATTGGCTCGAGGAATTAAATTCAGATAGATACAGGGGGTAGAGATCGGGGTAAATGTAGGAGCTGGGCATTCAAAGGTTTCTTATAAATTCATTTCTCCTAGCATGTCTCCCCAATCATCACAGGGCACACTCATTTCTTCAAATACTGGGGCACGCCTGAAGGGAATTCTCCACCTCTTCGAGATGAGATGAACTTATTTGATGAAGACACACTCCAATTCTCTAACTCTCCTTCACCTTCGCCAGTCCCTTTCGAGCATTGGGAGGTTTCTGACAGTGAAGTTGATTTTGATTGGAGAAAGTATGAGCAATGCACTGAAGCTCTGAATAAACGTTTCAGAAAAGAGCAAGGAAAGTTATTTTGTGTTGGATTGTCTTCAAGCTATTCTGATGAACAATTAGAATGACTAATAGAATCTTAAGATATGAAGAGAACTTGGGCGTGTCCTCTCAGCATGATGTACCCTCATCTTTTTAATTATGGTCAAAATTTTAGGATTCTCAGGATGGTGACGAGTCCAAAACTAGTCTTATTGGGTGTCGGCGCGCCCTTACACTCTTATCTAAGAGAGATAATTGAGCTATACGATGTGGCACCACTTTAACTTTCTCCCAATAGTTATAAGTTTATTCTTGCTTTGTACATCCTGTACATGGATCTGGATTTCCCTCAACCAACCATGGATGAAGTTAGCTATTTCTTTAGCTTAAGGAAATCTGATCATGGATACTACTACCTGGTCATTGACAAGCAGCATAACAAAAAGGGATTTTCCTCGGGCAAAGTCAGTCATGAAAAGGGCTGGATGAAGAACTTCTTTTTCTTATACGACGTTCCAAGGATTAGAATTTGGTTTAACACTTCTCCAAGTAAGGGCGTGCCTTTATTTCAACTAAAACTCTCTCATTTTCTTTTATATACTTTCTCATTTTACTTTTTAATCTTATTGTTTAGAAAAACCAACAGTAAAAGAGTTTGAGGGCGTGCCTAAAAAGCGAGCATAAGCCCTACTTAGAGTGGCTGCTGAAAAATAGTACTTGAAAACATTAGTCACCAGGACTAACCTGATGCGAGGAAGAATTCTATCCGATCAAGTAGGGACAAAGTGTAAATACAGATAATTAAGGAAGGGTAACCCTATTTCCCGCATTATCGACGTTTATAGTGATGAAGAAGTTTTTGAAGAAGGAGAATTTTAAGATAGCACTCTTCAAAGTGAAACCCCTCTAGGTTTGAGTCGTTTTTCTACATCATTCTGTTAGACCGAGTAGTTTTCATTAAGGCGCGCCTTCATGTTAGAGCGTGTCCTCATTTTAATTCATTTCATCAATATATTTTTAAATAGCACGGCCCCCCTGTATACCTAAGGCGCGTCCTTTATCTTATTAATATTGCATCACACCTTCCTTTACTTGTACGTGTTTCCTGTTTTATTTATCAATTATCAAGCAAACTGTTCGGATATTATGTAGTGAGGGTGCGCCCTTATAAACGAGGTATGTTTTTTTTACTATACTAATCACTTTTTTGGAACTTATGCAGATATGGCTCCACCAAGAATTCGCAAGTCTTTTGGGCCACGCCCTGGTGACAAACCAAATACACGTATGCAAAAGAAGGAGGCTCAAAAGGTTCATCCATCTACCCTTATCCCAGTTTCAATTCCTCAGACAAACCCTGTACTAAAAAGGACAGTTGTTGAATTGAATGAAGGTCAGGGCGCGCTAAAAAAGCCCAGGACAGAGGGCACACCTTCTGAGACTGCATCTGTGGCGCTCAGTTATCTTGGCCATCTAGGATCTGTCTTCGTGAAAGATGAGGAAATCAAAAAATGGCAGGCTATGGATCTAAAAAAAATCTATCAGGGCTTCAATCAAGGCCTCTTTCCAACTGATGTTCCATTCCACCCAACCCGTGGACAAGCTGATAGAGGAGAGGGCGCGCCTAAAAAGGTTGCAGGGGAAAACAATATCCTTCAAAATAATGTCAAGGATAAGGATCTTTTTCATGCCAAGGACATCAAAGCTAGGGATTCCCAAATATCCTTTTTGAAGGGCGAGCTTGAGAACCAGGGATCTCAGCTCAATATTGCCACTGAAACTGTCACCAATCTGTATAATAAACTGGCTAAAATGAAGTTAAGGGCGGAGTATCTTGAAGAGCAGCAGAAGAATGGTTGGTTAGAGGAGAAGAGGCAGGTGACAGATGATGCTTTTTCTCGCGGCTTTCACCACTATAAAATTGGTTTTGTAGCAAATGACCCTGACTATTCATTTGAAAAGTTTGGTGAAGAGACCGTTGTCGATATGATCGAATTCAAAAAAGAGTACGCTGAAGAAATTAAAGAGAGAAGAATTGAACTTGGGATAGAGGAACACGAGGGTGCGCCCACAAGTGAAGATACCCAGAAAGAGGACGCGCTTGAAGTTGACCCTTCAGTCCGTCTCCAAGTTATTCCTCGTAGTAATGATAGTCATGGTGTGCCCTGAAATTACCATTAATTTCATCCATTCAATTATCTTAATACTTGAGGTGCCAACCCTCTTTTGATGCTGTAAAAATTTTAAGACTACGTATTTGTTGTTATTTTACGTACTTTACTGTTTGGGTTTGCTATAACAATTATTTAATTCTAAAATTTCCCTTTATATGCTACTTTTACTAGTCATATTCCTTTTTATAAAATTTCCAAGTTAACACTTGTTGGGCGCCTTTATCATTAGGGCGCACCCTTAAAATGTGTAAACCTTTTATCATAATTTTGGAGATCAAAATTTTTCTAAGTCATATTCTTGTGGGCGCTTCCATATATAAGGCGTGCCCTAAAACTTTTACTTTTCTTTGTACCAGAATACTTCATCATTACTTCTCCTATAACTTAAAGTATGTCTCTTGATATTTCACATATGAGAATGAACTTGTAGGTATGTTCGCAGAATAACAATCATCATAATGTTGATCACTGTCTGGGCGTTTCCTTCCATAGGACGCGCCCTTATACTTTCTATAGATAGCAACTTGTGAATTCGTACTAATTATGTAAAATTGTTTAAATAAATTACAGGGCGTTTTTCTGCTAAGGCATGTCTTCTGATGTTTCCTTATGCAGAAGTCAACATGTTTATATAATCCTAGTTGCAAAATTTCCAAAGTTGATTTTTGTTGCCATTGGGGCGCGCCTTATTTATCAATCATTTATTTAAGATAATGCAATGGGTGCGCCCTAAGTATCTTAGGATACGTCCTATAAGACATGCATGTGGATAATTTTTTCTTTTATTAATAATGTACTCTAGTGCAAAAATTACACTAATCCCATGACTACTATGCTCTGTGGGGAAATTATTTGAATTTTTTTATCCTTCAACTAATGAAAAATGGTAGGCTCTGTTAAAATATAATAACAAATGAATTACATTCAAAAAAGTATCATGATAAAAACTAAACTGGGCAATATGAGGGTGTAAATTATTATCTAATTTAATAAAACTTTTGGTACTAATTTTCTTATTTTAGAAATATATTTAATAACAAATAATAAAATGCACTATATTTAATACAATATTTATATTAAATCAAATTTAAATATTTTATTTTTCTGAGTCACTGTCCGACTAATCCAAATCATTGTTCAAAAACTCGACCATCTTAACCAATATATCGACCGAGTACACATACTCGAACATATTCACGAGCTGATTTTCTTCCACCGGTAGTTGACCTCGGAGTTGTGTTATAGGACCAAAGAACCATTGTTAGTTGCTCTTGACAATCACCTTTCTTTTCTTCCAACTTAGCCTTCAGAGTATGTTTAATAATTTTATTTATGGCCTCAGTCTGGCCATTACTCTGTAGATGATAGATCGCAGCAAAGTCTTTTTTGATGTGCAAATCTTCGCAAAGTTTCTTTAAAACCTTGCTGTCAAATTATTTTCCATTATCGGATAAGAGTTTGTACGGAATCCCAAATCTACATACTATGAAATTGAAGACAAAGTCTTTAATTTTTTTGCCATGATCATTGTTAATGGCATACCTACTGCCCATTCAGTGAAGTAATCAACAGCCACAATGACATACTTTACACCCCTTTTCTTTAGGGAGTTCTCCAATGAGATCGATTCCCCACATAACGAAGGGCGAAGGACTTGCCAACGAAGTTAATAATGTTGCAGGAGCATTAGAGTAATTGGAAAACTATTGGCAGTGGTCACAATCCCTAATAAACTTGAAGGTATCCTCTTTCATAGACGGCTAATAATATCCTTGCATAAGGACTTTTCGTGCCAACGAACCACCCCCCAAATGATTGTCACAAATGCCTTCATGTACCTTCCTGAGGATATAAAGACCTTTCTCAAGGTCTACAAATCGCAAAATTGGTTGATTAAAACCTCTTTTATACAAAATGTCATCATACTTTACATATTTTGCAACTTGGTAGCGAAGATGTCGAGCCTGGAGCTTGTCTTCTAGCAAAATTCTTGTACGGATATAATTGTGAATTGGGGTCATCCAAGTTTCTTGCGGGACTTCTTGCACTTGGAACACATTTATATCAGGAATACTCAGAATTTCATGAATTCCCAACAAAATTTTTCCTAGCAACACGCTTTCCATTTGCGAACCCATTTTTGCCAAGGCATCTGCATTGTCATTCTCTTCTCTTGGAACACCTTCCAACCTGGAATTACCAAATCTTTGGAGCAAGCGTTGCACACATCTTATGTATAGCTCAGTTCGAGGGCCTCAAGCCTCAAATCATTTATTAACTTGATTTATCACAAACTCTGAGTCATTCTGAGCTATCAAATTCAGAACTCCTACCTCCAAAGCTATTTTAACCCATTAATACGGGTTTCGTACTCATCATAATTGTTTGTAACATGAAATTTGAAGTGGATGGCACTCATCAAATGATGCCCTTCCGGGGTAATTAGAACAGTCATGGCACCTGCTATATTACTATTACAGCCCCATCAACGTGTAGAATCCACCATAGATGTGGGAACTCTTTTTTCACCTCTTCGGGGTCGTTCCCCTGTGAAGAAGGTTCGGCCAACACTATAGCCTTATCATCTACCTCTGGATCAAACTCAAGTAAGAAATCGGCTAAAGCCTGCCCTTTAATCGGGGTGCGGGGGCAATATTCCAAATCGAATTGTCCTAACTCAACTGCTCACTTCAACATTCTTCCTAACGACTCGGGTTTGTGCAAGATGTGCCTCAAAGAATAAGTAGTACGAACTTCTATCCGGTGAGCTTGGAAGTACGGCCTCAATTTCTGTGCGGAGAGGATAAGCCCATATACCAATTTTTCTATGCTGGTATACATGGTCTCGACATCCAACAATCTCTTACTTATGTAATACACCGATGACTGGTGATCGTCTTCTTTTACTAATGCCGCGCTGATAGAATATTCTGACACTGCCAAGTAGAGAATCAATATCTCCCTATCTTCTGGTTTTTCCAACATAGGAGGATTTCCCAAATGTTCTTTGATCTTCTGAAGCATCTTCATATTTCGAGGTCCACACAAAATCATTTCCCATGCCCTTAATGGATTTAAAAAATTCCTAGCATCTCTTTGAGGACTTTGAAACAAAACGATTCAGCACCATAATGCTTCCTGTCAGGCTCTATACCTGCTTCACACTAGTGGGAGATTTCATGTCCAGCAGGGCTTTGATCTTTACTGGATTTGCCTCGATTCCTCGGTGGTTTACCATAAACCCCAAGAACTTCCCTGGTTCCACACCAAACACACGTTTTTTAGGATTTAATTTCATTCTATACTTCCTCAAGATGTGGAACATTTTAGCCAGGTGCGCTACATGATCCCCAGCTTCTCTATATTTCACCAACATATCATCTAAATACACCTCTATTATTTTCCCTATCTGTCTTTTTAAATATCTTGTTTACCAACCTTTGATAAGTAGTCCCAGCGTTGATAATACCAATTGGCATTCTGATATAGCAGTAGATGCCTATATCAATGATGAATGAAGTGTGCTCTTGGTCAAGTTCATACATGGAGATTTGATTGTAATCGAAGTATGCATCCATGAAACTCAGCAAAGCATGCCTTGATGTGGCATCAACCAACTGATCAATCCTTGGCAAAGGGAAACTTTCCTTCGGACATGCTTTGGTTAGATTAGTAAAATCCATGCAAGTTCTCCACTTTTCGTTAGGTTTTTTCACCAATACCGGATTTTTCAACCATTCCGGGTAAAAGGATTCCCATATCAATCCAACATCCAAAAGCCTATCAACTTCCTCTTCTAAGGCTACAGCCCTTTCTCCACTTACTGCCATGCACTTTTGTCATGCCCCTTTGTGTTTATAGTCAATATTCAATCGATGGCACATGACTCTCGGATCAATCCCAACCAAATCAGAGTGGCTCCATGCAAACACATCGAGATTTTCCAAGAGAAATCTCAAAATTCCATCTCTCAATTTCAGATTTAATTGAGAGCCAATTTTCAAAACTTTGCTTGGATCCTTCTCATCGATTTGGATTGTAATGTTATGCTCAACTAGCCCTATTTTTTATGGGCAGTGGAATTCGTGGATCCAAGTCAATATGATTATGATCTTTGTTATCTAATTTGGAAGACACGTCATCCAGGGAAGGAGTATCAACTTCTTTTAAAATCCTTTGGGAGGAAGGCACGCCCTGTGTTGGAGGGGCATCAGCTTCTCCTAAATTCTGTGGTGTTAAGGGTGCGCCCTCAGGTGGAGGGGCATCTACCTTGTACACAACTCGTCCCAAGATTTGCAAAATATCAGCTCTCCCTTCAAGTTGTTCCCTATTGAAACTTGCTTGTATTATGTTGCTGTTTGGGAGCTTTTCTTCTTCTAAGAATTTGATCATGAGAGCATCTTCTAAGAACATCATTGCTGAAGTTGGCTTGGCAGAACATTCATCCCCTTGCTCAACTTAGTAGTGGACACAAATCTCTTTGACTGGTTGCTCAATCATACCTTCTGGTTTATCGTTGGAGGTATCTCTGACTTGCTCGCCCCTTCTTCAGAAAACCCTCATAGCTTGTCGGTAACATTCTCTAGAGTAATACTAAGAACCCTTTATGCTGCCAACCCCACTTGGGGTTGAAAATTTATTCGTCAGGTGATGAATTGAAGTTATGACCCTCATTTCTCTGTAACAAAGATGTTTGAGTCCTCATTAAGGACCTTGAACTCAAGCATCTTTGTTACAGAGAGAGGACTTTCACCCAAGGTGAATGGAAATCGGATTGATCCCATGACTCTAACACCTTCTCCAGAAAAACCATAGACCCAAAAATCTTCTCCTGGCATGTCTCGATCAGGAAAACCCATTTAATTTATAAGTGCTATAGTAGAGGATGTTTTCTGAGCTCCCATTGTCCCCGAAGGAACTATAGATATTCTCGGTCCCAATTTGGAGGGAAATAACCAGTGCGTCATTACGAGGATGATGTACCCACCTGGCATCCGCTTCTCTGAAGGTGATATCCATCGATTCTTCTTTAAACACTTTCGTCGGTCGAGTTTCCAACCGTTGGATGTTTGTTAAGGGTCTGTACCGGGCCTCTCTTGCATACCTGGCTAAGGCTCAATTATTGTTTTCCATGCCCGGATTTCCTCTAAATATTGCTTGAATGCTGCCATCCCTGACAAATTTATTTTCTTCCAGAAATTCATTATTGGATCCACAAGAAGTGCGACCACCTTCCTCCTTTGCTTTGTCAGAACCATTATTATGCCTTCTCACTTCCTTAGCCACCCATTCATCATGATAACCTTCTTTGATTAAAGCTTTAATATCATCTTTCAATTGACGACATTCATGAGTGTTATGCCCGAAGGACTCATGAAATTCATAATATTTCTTTTTATCCTTGCTTTGCCAATATGAAAAAGCTTCTAGTTTCCTGAAAAGTCCCTTATTTTTATTCACCTGAAAGATGTGCTCAATCAAGGCTTCCAAAGGGGTATATCCACTGGTTCTGCTATATAACTTGAGCGAAGACTCCACTCTCTCCGCACAGTCGCGACGTTCACCCGGTTCGGGTTTCGACTATCTCTTCGATATCTAGAACTTGGGGATATGTCCCTCTTCTTTGCTTTACCTTTCAGGCTTACTTAAGAGGCAGGGCGAACTTCCGCCAAAGACTATTCCACAACTTTAAAAGATTCTGCTTGAGCCAAGACATCCGCAATAGTAGCCTGATCCTTCCCTTGTAAATGATACCAGAAATCTGAACAAACTCTTACCCCAACTATTAAGAAACTATTCAAAGCTTTGTCTGAAGCACCCCTCACGCTCGTAGATTCAGCATTGAACCTTTTAAATTAAGATGTCAAACTTTCATTCTCCCGATGTTTGACGTTGGCCAAGATTATAACTTGTATGAAATCGCAGGTCACTAGTCGTATTACGATATTGAGCGGGTAACTGAGCTTCTTTTACTGCCGCAGAGAATGGTGAAGGAATCTCGGCTGTTGTCGTTACCCTTCCTCCTTTCAAATGGCTAAGTAGCCTTTTCAGGTCATCCACGATAAAAGTCCCAACTTTAGGGATGGTTTACACGTTGGGTTGTGAATCCTGACATTGAGGCGGAGGTGGCACTACTTGATTCCCACCTGGAGGTACTGGTTGTTGATTGTATTTTGGCATTCTCCGTCATCCTCCCGGTATTACTGGTATTCCTTGATTTCACCCTTAATTACTGTCCGGAGTTTCTCCTTTTGCTTGGCCACGGCCTTAAGGAATCTCGTGACCATATGTCTAAATGTCTTTTCAGTCATTATCTTTCATGCGACCATCTCTCCCTGCAGGGTTATACATATGATCATATCCATAATCACGATAGTTGGCGCACCGGTGGCCGTCCAGGTATCTACCACGGCCTCTGCCTCTTCCTCACCATTGAAACCTTCTCCAACGATCACTCTCATAGCCCTGACCATATTTATCCATCTATCCATGGAAAGGAGCTCTCTCATGGTCGCGGTGCCACTCCTGATTTCCAGAAAGATTCAGGGACACACGCGTTGAACCACGGGGCATCACATCTCCTCGGTTGGCATCTTTCTGCCATTTCAAGAGTAGCATCCTTAGATCATCATCTCCAAAATGAATCCCCAAACGATCTTTTAGGGCGGCAAAACCTTGCTACTTATTGGTGGGCAAAGATTCTGCCTGACTTTGTTCCTCTAGAGTCTGTCCAAATCGGTGAGTCACCGCCTGATTATCCACCCTAGACACCTCACGACCATCAGTATCTTCGTCAACAAGCTCAACGGTCGGAGCTGTGTCGTTGGAAAAATTCAAATACAACGGGGTAATTGGTGCATGCTCGCCTCTGGCTTGGCCGCAGCCAACCGGAACGTCTATTTCAATCATTGAGGCATTTCCAGATGCATGAGCAGAACAGTTATGGCGGCGTCCTCTCCTTGTCTTACATCAATCCACCATGTTCAACCTTGAGGCAAATCCATTCAAAACATCACCCATACGATACAACTGTTCCAACATATCATAATTGTTAATCATGAATGGTGGTTGGCTCCTAACGTTCGGAGTAGGGCGATCCACTGGAGTTGGAACGTAGAGCTCATGACGGTCATAACTATGTTCAGAGCCTTCTTTAGAACTTTCTCCATTATAAGAACTTTCATCACGATATTGAGACATCTTCCCTCCTAGATGCAGATCTTTATTAGCCCCTCTTTCTAGTAACAATTTGTTGACAAAGGAATTTGGTAGCAACAAAAATCGAGGTTTGTGGTCGAAAAAAAGATGGGTGATGGTGGTTCTTCGTCGGAAAATATGAACAGTGTTTGGTTGTTATGATTAATGGTGGCTGAGATTGCTTAGACTTAGTGGTGGCTCCTTTGTGCTCTCAACTTCTTACCCCTTATAATTTGCCTACATATCCCTATTTATAGGGAATCAAGCCAATGCAGTTCTTGGGGAACAAAAAACTTAATGGACTTAGATTTCTCATCCCGAAGCTCAGTAGGAAACCTACTGGAAATCGTCTTCTACTAGCTTTAGGAATGTCTTCTACTAGTTAAAAAGAACAGGTAATCAATATATTGGTAACTCATACAGTTATCATGTTTATAAACGTGTTTATAGATATTACTAGACATATTTATATAAGTAATAAAAAATATTTATGAAAATACGGTTTATGATTAAATGTAAATCTTTTTGTGTCTTTTTTAATATAAAAGTTTAATTATCTTTTATTGTATAATCTTTTTTTTGCGGGAAAAATTAATCAAAAGTATTATTCTTCTAAAAAGAAGGAATAAAACTTTTTTTAGAAATAAATTTATAATTATTTATATTTTGAAATCCCCGGTCACTTCAAAAATTACCTATAAATTCATGTTCCAGTTTTATAAATAGTTTACTTATTCAATTTTAAAATGCAATTTCGTTAAGAAATATTTTGACTAATATATAATATAGTAAATAAATCTTAAATATTGAACATTGTAATATATCTGATTAGTACTTCAATTAATTTTATGATTAATTTTAAGTTACCTGGCTGATCCCTAATTGATATCTCAATATATTACTTCTAAATTTCGATTTTTAACCACGATAATTTAACTATTTGCGTGTTTTTTAAATATAGTAAATAAATTAGTATTGACTTTATTTACTAATTTTTAATCCTCATTCAATTTGTTAAAATATAGTTGCTTGCGTTTTGTCAAGAAAATAGTCGCTCCAAAAATTCAACATGTTAGGCGAAGATTCCTTGGTAGTAGTATCTCAAGATTCCCTTTCACTCGAAAATTAGTTTTTGTAAGTCGAAAATTGGAGTATGGGCATCATATTTGGGGGAATTAATTTGTCTTAAATGTCCATAATAAATTGCAAAATTGTTAAGGATGATACGAAATCGAAACCCCTCAAAAGGCTATTTATGGGGATGAAGAGTGATTATGGACACCCTTGGGGCATTATTTTGAATTTCATTCATAACAAATTATGAGAATATTAGGGTGACATGAGTCAAACCTAAGTCGAGCGTGATTGATTTCTTTTATGTATTGATAATAAATTGTAAAAATATTGGGATGACAAGAAGTTGAACCTTACTGTTATGTTAATGAGCTATCGTGATTAGACACCATTCTGTATGAAATCTTAGGAAGACTGTTATTCCTAGAAGACTAACAATGAGATTTACAGAAGGGGGGTTGAATGTAAATCTCAAAACTTTTTCAAGTTTTGAGCAGTTTATAAAGTTGTGTGTTCAAGAAGAACAAGTGTGTGAATTGCTTTAAGCTAATACAGACAGATATATATTCAAGCACAAATGTAAAGAACACAACAGACCTTAAAAACTTTTCTGGTGGATTTGTTGTTCCACCAGAGATGGTATATTAGAAAATCTGTGTTCAACAATGTTGATCACAGCTGCATCCTAGTACAAACTAGATGAATTTTCTCTCAAGATATTTCTTAACAGCTCTGGAAAAATCTATCTAATTACTAGCTTCTTCTTGGTTCATATATATTACCAAGTGTACAAGTGAAAAACAATATAAAATTACAATAGTAAAATAAGTTCTTCACTTGCTTCTTTTCCTGTTCACTCAAGTACTTTGTTGACTATTGCAACTTTGTACAAAAGAAGAACGGCTGCTTTTTCTGTTGATCCTGAAATTCGGCTACCACATCTCAGTTTTCTCTGTCAACCCACGTGCCTCTGCTTGTAGGTACAACTACCACTTATCAACGGCTGATTAGCAGAACATCCGTTGAAGCTTTCATCCGTTGATGACTTCATCCGTTGAAGGATGTTATCCGTTGAAGCTTTCATCCGTTGATGCTCTCATCCGTTGAAGGATGTTATCCGTTGAAGCTTTAGAGACATCCGTTGAAGCTTAGCTTCTCATCCGTTGAAGGTCTTTTAAGTCATCCGTTGATACCACTTCATTTATACAAAATTACAAGGCATGAAATATTTACAATTGGCCTTCCTATCTGCATATCATCTAGTAGTCAACATGACTCATAGTTTCTCTCAACTTCTAAGAATTACAATTTTAAATACAGAGACTGAAATATGCTACAATACTAGACTTATTTCTAAGTAAAGCTACACCATCAACGGATAGCCAAAGTGGTCTTATCCGTTGAGGCTACAGACACTAAATTTCTACTTAAGTGTTTTGTTAAACATATCATCAAACTAATGCACATATATTCCTAACAATCTCCCCCTATTTATGTCTATAAGAACTGTAGGCATAAATTCAGAGTTAACTTGATGATAACAAAACACTTAACAAATATTTGAATTGAAACTAAGTAGAAATATAAAAAGTGCTGCAAAAGTGTATGTACTAGGAGGTAATTGAAGATTTACAGTATTTCCAAGGGTGCTCCTCTAGCCTGAGCAAAACATCATTTTCTTCTTTGTTCCCTGGTTTTCTTTCCTAGCCCTTTGTCATTTCCCTCAATTTGGAGTTGGAGTTTTCTGAAGAATTCAGCTTCATCTTCATCACTGATATCCAACTTAGATTGCATTTCCTTGAGAGTTTCATTGCTGGCAATCTTGAGTTGGTCTTCAAGTCTGAAAAATCTTCTGACTCCTTTGTCATCTCTAAATTCCATCAACCAATGAGGTGATTTGTGAATTTTAGTTCCCCTTTCTTGTATGAGTAAGGTTCTGGGCAAAGCATTTGGTTCCCTCCAAGTCTTCCTTATGTTGGCAATCTTGTTGAGAATTTCAGTCTTGGCTGTTCTGGTAAAGCCAGAATCCTTTTTGATGGCTGAAAAGACTCTGATCAAGGTAGAGTAGCCTTCATTTAGAATCCTGTGGAGAGGCCATGTTCTTTCCCCAGCTCCTTTATATCTGAACACTAATCTTTCTGGTAACTGTCTGTAGGCAGCTATTCCCCTTACATCCTCCAGCTCATCCAGATAGAGTTCAATGTCTGAAATTTCTTTTATGTCACAGATGTGAACATAATCATCTTTAGAAATGGGTGACTTAGGTTTAGGTTTTTGTTTTTGAGTGAATTTCTTAGAGGTTGTGGGAGGTGTAGATTTTGGTTTTCTTTTCTGTTTCTTTGGTGGTGGAAGAGTGGTTAGAAAGGTAGGCAATGTGATGTTGTCCCAATCAATAGGTTCCTCTTTTGGAATGATTGGTTCACCATGGATATTTATAGAGGGATCAGTAACAAAAGGTTCAGGTATGGAAGGTAGTGGTTTAGATGTAGATTTGGTATCTTCAGGGTTATCTTCACTCCTTCTGTGTGCCTTGGCCTTTCTTCTGTTTCCCTTCTGCCATTCCTCTCTTTCCTCCATATTTTCACCAAATATGCTCCCAA